>NW_009732416.1:0-43817 GCF_000703405.1 Apaloderma vittatum | reverse complement strand
TAGCTGCTAAACCGAAAACTAGTTTTTGAAATGTGCGCTAAGAACTGATCTTTTTCTTTCTTTCTTTTTTTAAGTAAAGCAAAAGTGCATACTCTTGAATCACTGGCAGGGTTTTTTGTGTTTTGTTTTTTTTTTAAAAAGGTTTCATTCTGAACATCAATTCTCTGAACTGCTTCTCATGTTTAACCTGCATATGTTCAAATACCTGTGTAGTGAGAAAAACTCTTTCAGCTTTGCGGTTCTGTGAAGCTCTGAGCTGCTTTCACAGGAGTCAGTGAAAGGAAGGGAGACCCTCGCAGTTGGGCAGTGTTCTTTTAGATAGTGTTGCTCAAGCCAAATGCTAAGAATTTGAGGTGTGTTTTTTCCAGTGTTGAGAGGACAGGTGTAAAATAAGTGACTTAGTGCACTTCAAAGTAAAGATGAGGAAAACACTTTAAAGAAAATGGACCTGGCTTAGATACCTTTTTCTTTCAAATCAAACGTACAGTTCTTCAGTCAGAGTCTCTTTTGTTAACCTGTGGATTAAATTGCCCACGTGTCCATTGGTGTTACTTCCATTCATGTGGCTGTAACTGTGCCACAGCTTCTAATATTTCTGTACAGCAAGCAAAATCTGTGGGCTTTGTGAGTATTCTGTAACAGTTGCCAAGATTTCTAAATGTTACCCCTGGGTTTTTTCTTTTTTAACGGTCTTGTTGATGTTTGGTTTGTACCTTATTTTCAGAGGGGTGCATGATGGATAACTAAAGCTTAGCCACTCTCGTAGTAGCTCCAGTGGACTATCGACAGTAGACATTATCTGAAGGAATAATTCTGAACATCTTTTTCCTCTTTCTCTGCTTCATACCTCCCACCACTGTCCTACTCTCCACGCTCCAGAATGGTTCTCAGTCTAATTTTTTTGTTGTGTTTCAGGGAATACCTTGGAAAGCAGTTGCAGTCGGAACAACCTCAAACGGCCACTGCACGGAGCTGAATGCTTCTGTCAGCTCATGCTTCTAACTACAGTATGTTTGTCTTTAAATTGATAACAAGGAAACACTGAAATCACACGTTCTTTGCCTGCTGCTAGTGCGTAAACTTTCCAGCTTTCTCACAGTGTTGTTGACTTAGTTAAAAAATCTGTTTGTTCAACTAGTTCTGATGATTATACCTGTTAGCTTCTTGTTATATTCTGAATGTATATGAGAAAATGTGGCTAATATATTGTATTTGGTTTATGTATTTATTCTCATAATAAAGAACATTAAAGGATATTCATTCCATATTATAATTAGCCTAGACAAATTGTCTTTTTTTAGTGGGTTATTAGCATTTTTGTTTTCTGAGAAAAACAAGTAGTCCCTATATGTCTTCAAACAATATTAATAAAGTTTTGACTTGGTGTTTTGTAGGAAATGCAGTAGCCTGAGAAATGTTCATTATGAGTACTAAAATACATACCAAGACTCAAAATAGTGTTAAATTGTCTATAAAAAACAAATTTTGGAGTGGGGTACTTCTCTCTTGTTAGAGACTGCATTAAAAATACGGACATGAGTAAAGGAAAAGAAAATGAACGCTCCTTTAATGCAAATTGATGCTCTTAAGATTAACAGTCAAACTGTATAACATCCGTGTTAAGACTGTAGATCAGCAATGAAGTTTTTTTTAAAATAGATGTGCAGTAACTGATAAACTTGTAATTTGGAGTGGTTTTGTTACTGAAAGTACTTGTAAGTGTCATTTTAAAATCTATTGTATTTCCTTTATATTATCTAAATAATTTGACTATCAATTTGTTTCGTAGCTCCTGATAGTAAAAAAGGTGTAGACATAAATAAATCAAAGATGATATTGGATTGGCATGTGGAAACAGTCTTGTTGCTTATATAGGTGCTTGTATCCAGGCACTTGCAACATGAAGCAGTTAATATTCTTGTGATTAATTTTTTGAATGGAAAAAAAAGATTAGAGAACATGACTTAATCTAGTTGGTAGTCTTGTGCAGTGCAAGTCTCTGAGGAAGCTTAGGGTACCGTGTCATCAAGTGAAAAAAAATTTTCATCATATGTAAACTAAAATTTGACCACTGTTGCAATGGAGAAAGGGGTGACAGTTTGTGATGATTTCTAGGCCTGCTTAATTAAAATTGGGTTGTGTAGGTTAATGACTATTGCTTACTTCTGCATATAGGAGGCATAGGCTTTCATATTGAAGTTAGTATCATGCGGGTAGATGCTGAAGCCTGAAAAGAATTAAACTGACTTTAATTGGAGTGAGGGTTATCTGAATGGATCTTATCTCAGGGTTGCATGTTGTCACAGTGCTGAGGGTTACCGGCGGTGTGGAAAGCTGTTGGGAGGACAAGAGTGCACTTATGCTGCTGTTTTTACTGCAAGTCAGTCGAATGCTCTTCAGCGAAATCTCTGAGCCTTCCCTGCTTTTCACGCTTCAATTTGCATCACACGATGGAAGCTAGCACATGAATGGGGCTCTTCTCTGATAAAAGTGAACTGCAGGGTGTGCATCCTGTGTGTCTTGGCTACTTGATAAGCATTCAGTCAACCAGACCAGGTAAGATTTTGTTTGAAGTATGGCCCTTTGAAACGCACACAGAGTGAAAACTGTATTCTTTGCGCTAAACGCCAGATTCATAGAATCATAGAACTTTCAGGATTGGAAGGGACCTTAAAGATCATCTAGTTCCAACCCCCCTGCCATGGGCAGGGACATCCCCCACTAGATCAGGTTGCTCAGAGCCCCATCCAGCCTGGCCTTAAAAACTTCCAGGGATGGGGCTTCCACCACCTCTCTGGGCAACCTGTGCCAGTGTCTCACCACCCTCAGGGTGAAGAACTTCTTCCTAACATCCAATCTGAACCGATCCATCTCTAACTTCAATCCATTCCCCCTATTCCTATCACTACCCGATATCCTAAAAAGCCCCTCACCAGATTTCCTGTAGGCCCCCTTAAGATACTGGAAGGCCACAGTAAGGTCTCCTTGGAGCCTTCTTTTCTGCAGACTGAACAACCCCAACTCTCTCAGTCTGTTTTCAGAGGAGAGGTGCTCCAGCCTCTGATCATCCTTGTGGCCCTTCTCTGGACACGCTCCAGCACGGCCATATCTTTCTTGTGCTGTGGGCTCCAGAACTGGATGCAGGTAGGGTCTTAGAAGAGTGGAGTGGAGGGGGAGAATCACCTCCCTCAACCTGCTGGCCACCCACCTCTGAATGCAGCCCAGGACACGACTGGCTTTCTGGGCTGCAAGTGTGCACTGACAGCTCATGTTGAGCTTCTCGTCCACCAGATTCTTGTGTCACGCTGCTTGCTGATCTAAGCATAGCCTAAGACTTATCTTGAAGATGCTCTAACAGGTTGGGCCTGTGGTTACAGCTCTAATGTCAGGCACAAGAACCACAACAGGGCATCAATGGAGAAGGAATATAACCTCATTTTCGAAACTGTAAGTTTGTGTTGCTTCCTTCTTTGAAAGGAATGCTGAAACACTTCTTGATAAGGGGCTTTGGGTTCAAGTCGTGAGAGTGAAGTTGATGAATGCTGCTGATGGCAAGCCCTCCCATTTTTTTGGGAGCTAGAAGTAACCAAGTTATTCATAACATGAAATAAAATTGATTATAGGGAGCACCCTGAAACATCTAAATATGTTCATGTATTATACAAATAAATTCTCCTTTCTGTTGCTTTGCTACTGTTATTCTGTGCATAGCTTAATTCTTCATTACGTGGTCTGTTTCCAAGCTATGCAATAATTATTCTCCATTTAATTAAAAATAAATCTGTAGGTGACAGAAAAAGGTATTTAAAGAACTGGTTGTGATGTTCCACTTACATCACTATGCAGTACTGATAATCTTATACCTGTGAAACCTGAAAGCCATGAGATTTCCAGCCTCTGAAGGTAGCGTTCAGATGGCTCATGGGTTGTGATCTCAGGAAGTTCGTGCCAACAATTGTACAGACAGAAGACTGGAGACTTGAGGGTGGATGAGGGGGGGTTATGGAGGACCTTTCTGTGCAGCCAGACTGTGAAGTTGCCACAGCTGAGATTTCTGTAGTAGTCAAAGTGCTCAACAAGTCGTAGAAGTCCTTGGGAATCTTGGCAAAGCAGGAGCTGTGGACTGGTTTCCAGCTCTAAGTTCTCCATCTCCCATCCTGTGGCAGTCCTTAGGTCTGTGCTCCCAAGAGAGAATTGGGGCAAAGCTGTCCTGGAGTTTTTAACCTCTGAAATCAGGAAACCCAATCAAAAGCTTTTGTTGAATTTCAACTAATTCGTAAAACTTTCTACTGCATCTGGTTTTTGTCTGACAAATTATAATTAGCTTTAGCTTTTGCCAAAAGAAACTGAGGACTGTTTTCACGAAACACCTGTTTGCCTTAGCTCACTTAACTTGCTCAGCCTCATTCTCACAAAATGTGGCATGGAGCAGGTAGGCAGATGCCAAGGTGGCAGATTGAACGCTTCAGGGATGTGCGATGACATGTGGGTAGAGCTCGGTGTTAAGGAGAGGAACGTGTGCCAGCAGCTTCCTTCCTTCCCTCTGGTGATATTCCCTCAATTTGGAGATGACTGGAGATCAGCTGCCATGGACTAGATGACGAACTTACTTCTAAAGTGAGGAGATGCAGTTACCTTCCTCCAAATTAGGGTAATCAATTTTCTCTTTATGATTTTTTTTCTCTGTTTTCCTAATTTCTGTTGTTACATCCAAGATTAAATGGGAGTTTAATTTTCCTGTAATGGAAGGAACTGAGTCTTTGAAATGACTTAAAAGAAACCTCAAATGCAAAACTTTAGCTTTTCATAATATATCTGCTTAAATGACTTCCTTTAAAATTTGGTCTTACTCTGAAATCTGAATGGGAAATAAATTTGAGTAAGTATGCAAGATGCAGCGACTGTGAAAGGAGTTTAAGCCTGTGGCAATTCAACACAGGAGGAATGGAGGGGAAGCATGACAAAACCAGTAATGACATCTGGAGCTAAGGCAGGAAAATGCTTTAATTGTGTGTGTAGTGCACACAGTTTTTCCCTATTTGAGATTTAAAGCCTGCAGCTAGGTGTAAGAGGAGGCCAGATCTTAGTCTTAGCCAGTGTGAGCTACTCTGCTAGAAACAAACCAGGGCTGAGCAGGAGCTGGGCTGCCTGGGCTCTGGATCCACCACGCTGCATCAAACGTCTCTTCAGTATCTCATCAGAATTGCGAAAATGTCTTTGTGCATCTGCATGGACAAATGAAGATTGCCAACAATTTCTAACTCAGACCTGCTGGGTCACTTTTTAATTTATTCTTTATCTTCATGAATACGGCATACTAGTTTTAGCCTAGTAAGTGACAATGGGTCAGAAGGAATCCTGTTGACTCTTCTTTATTCAAGAGCTTTTGCTTTTCCCTTTGACAGCTTCTGCAGAGCAGTTGAGAGTTGAGACACCATGTGCTGTGTCAATTGAGCACAGAGCTAATGTTCTCATGATGATTAGGTACGTTAATTATATTCCCTTCCTCTTAAGGGACTCCAAAATGATTATTCAAAAAACTGACCTGCTGTTGAAATTTTGAAATGGCCAAGGGTATCATCATTCAAATGCTACAGAAATCAGCAGCCTTACTTGCAAACGTTGGGTGCAGCATTTAGGGAGTTGTCTGGGAGCTCTTCTTACCTTGGAGTCTGCATGCTTCATTGCTGCTGTGGGCTCCAAGATGCATCAGACATTGCTGAACACAAAAGATGTGCTAAAAACTGTCACTATCCTTTGATTAAGAATGTTTCTTAGGACCTGTCCCTTGGCCTTACTGCTGCTTGTATTCTAAATTGTTGTAGGGTAAGGAGCCTAATGAAAACCAGAAATGAAATACTGGCTGACTGTCACGCACTGTCTTGTTTCTGTTACTTGGCTGTATCCAAAAAATGCTTTTGTTCTATGGGAATGTAATTTTTCTTGGGGGGAAAGCTTGAAAGGAAATCTATCTTAATATAAAAGTGGACAGTGGGACAATATATGTATATATTTATTTTTTTTAACATCGTAATCTCTCAGATTTTCCCAGAAGTGCACAATTTGTCCCTCTGTGTGAAAAAATCTGCAGAAGGGAACAATTAAGTTTTTCATGAGTCATCCGTGGTGCCATTATATGTGTATTCATGACTTAATTTTTTTCAGGGCTCTTCAGGTAGTTTGCCATGTCCAGATTCTGGGTAGAGACAAAACTGCCAGGCTGAAAATGTCAGTAATTTTTTCAGTGTTGTCATCAAGTGTTTTAAAAAGTCTGCATATGTCCAGCTCTGCCAAAAAATGGGCAAAGAAATTGTGTAGCTGCTTGTGGTGACAGTTAAAACCTATTAATATGCAAATCACTCAACTGCTACAGTATCAGATTATTTTGTAGGAAGAAAGTACGATACATAGTAAGCCTAAAGTTCATTGTTCTCTAGATAACTTCAATGATAAAGAAATGTGCAAAACAAGCCTCCTCTGTCAGGTTCAGGTGACTAAAATACAGTTTTGGATCATGAGGCTGCTGGTGTAGGGATCACAGCTTATAGTTTGGTTGTGGATACGTGCAAACAGAGGGCAAGTTACTTTGGTCATCAGTTAAAAAGATGAAATAATTCTGACATAAAATACTGAGTAGAAAAATAACCTTCAGAAATGTTTAAAACTTTTTTTTTGCTTTCAAGATTTTTCAGTGTTACAACTGTTTAAGTCCAGATGACTACCTTTTTTTTCCTTTCACTTAAATACCTCACTTAAAATGCATTGTGTTGATTGTGATTGTTTTTTGTTTGTTTGTTGTTTTTTTTCCCTAGGAAATCTGGTTTTGGAATGAAACCTTTCTCTAAAGGGAATGCATTGAGGTCTCTAGATTTTGTTTCTATGGAAGTTTCCATTTCCTCACCATAATTTATTTAGCTCATCTGAATAGACTAATCTGGGGTAAAGCTGAGCCTAGACTTCTTGGCTTTGCCCTGCA
Organism: Apaloderma vittatum; assembly: GCF_000703405.1. Classification (NCBI taxonomy): domain Eukaryota; kingdom Metazoa; phylum Chordata; class Aves; order Trogoniformes; family Trogonidae; genus Apaloderma; species Apaloderma vittatum. Next base: position 36,841 of record NW_009732416.1, on the reverse strand, counting down.
GGGTCTGGGTGCTGTAACTTCTTGAGAGCAGCCTGTTTGTCCTTTTTGTGCCTCTGTGCCCTTTCTGGGGATGAAAGGAATTCTACTGAAGATTGCTGGAATCTTCCCTTTTCGCCTTTGTTTCCTTATCCAGTGTGGTAATTGGTAATTTCAACTGGAATCTTGTGATGTTGCCACTCAGCGTGGAGGATAAGTAGCAGATTATTCCACAAACCACTGAGATCTTTTTCATCCTCTGTTCTCCATCCTGTGTCGCTGCTCTCAATGCAATCTGATTTCCTATTAGATGGTTCATTGCATGAGATAAAAAAGTCCTCAGTCATCTACAATTGCATTTCTTGCACTGGAATGAATGACTGATCTTCTCTGGCTTTCCTTTCTTTAACGTAATCTTTCCTTGGTGCGCTTTTTTTTGTCTCCCATCCCTTCTTTTCTTTACGTCTCTTCTGTGTTCTGAAGTCTTGCAAGGCTGTTTTGTTTGCTTGTTTTTTTTTCTTCTTAACCTGATGCCTCTTTAGTCACATAATTAAAGACCATTTTTCTACAGTGTTTTTATTTAGCCTATAGATACTGAGTTAACTGTTGTCCATTTCTTCAAAATTGTATATGAATTTGCATATCCAGATCTATCTGGAGTCTCCAGCTATTCAGTGCTTTATGTAGGGGAAAGGTTTCTTGAATGCTTGTTCAAGATCGTTAAGCAGAAATTCTCTCTATGGTGTTGTCTGTTGGGTCTTTTTCAGTGCTGCTACCATTGCCATCATTACGTATTCTCTCCTTTTTTTATTGTTTGAGGAGTAGGGACAATTTGTTCCTTGTTTTGTGAAGTCACATGCAAATGTTTATGTTTATGCAAATTTGGCATAATTTGTATTTTGAAGAGGTGGAGATGCTTTTTTCTACAGCAACAGGGATGCGAGCACATCTCTCACTGGCTATGAGACTGCACCTTCCTGTTTAACTTATTTTAAATTCTTTTTGGGTTAAAAAAGATGGTTCATACTATAGAGTAATCCTTGATCATCAGACGCAATAAAATACTTGAAATCAATAGATTTTTAAAATGTTCTTCACCCTCTACCACAAGATGAATTGAGAAGCAGATGTTGGAAAGTGATGGTTCTGAAGAGCATATTCTTGAAGACGTTTCTCATGCAGTATTCATAACAGAAATATTTTGTATTCATTCGTGTTACATCTCGCAAGATTCAGGCTCTGCAGTAGCAGCAGAATACTTGACAGTTGTTGTACATGCCTTGGGCTGCATAACCTGACAGAATTAACTAATGTATTCTCAATTTAAAATAAAATTCTGAAATAAAGTAATAATAATGAAATAATACTAAGGTAACTTTTTTTTTCTCATCGTTTCCCTTTTTACCATAAATCGGTAGCAATGAAATGTAGTCCACTTCTGCAGAAACAGTCTGAAATGTACTCCATTGCAGCTTGTGTAGGTGATGCTAATAATGTGCAAAATCAAGTTAAATATTAGTCTTTCTCAAAATAGACTGCTCTGTGCCATCTACTCTTCCCTCTGCTCAGTCTCTCAAGCCATATTTAATGTGAAATGCCCATGATGCAACATCTTTAGCTGTTTGCTTGTCCCTTGTGCCCAGTCCGGATCCTGCAGAAGTAATTGAATTGGGCCAGCAAAGCAGCAGAAAGGATTGCATGGCTTATGCTAAATATATTTCATTGCTGCCAACTTGTTTCCTTCTGTAAGCAGACCTAGAGTTTCAATTTTCTCTCTTCCACCATGACCGCAGGGAAAACTTCCTCCCTCTGAGGCATAAACACCAGGCAAGCTAGGAGAGGTGATATTTCCTCCTGGTATAGTTACGGCTAAAGAGCTTCATGCAGCTTTTGCAGGGGTGAGAGTTGTTTGTACTTCACTTAAAGCTACTTTAAAAAAAATCTCGATTTTTTTTTTTCTTAAATATGTGAAGCCATTAGAAATTGCAGATAAAACTTGTAATTTTATGATGCGGTAGGCAAGCTCTTTCCTACCTGAAGTGCCTGGGGAGCCAGTGAAATAGAGCCAGACCTGATCAAGTGATGCTACGGTCTCGTGGCTGTCTACGTTTAGGCTGCTATGTGCACCATGTGCGAGAGGACATAGTTCATCTACAAGGGGGCAAGAGGAGCTGGTTGGGTTGTACAGATAAAAATACCTGTCAGCAAAGAATCTGTGCAACTAAAGGCGACTGTTGTGTTCCTATGGCCTGGCCAGAGAATTGTGGCAGGGAAATGTGTCTGGAGGGGCCTTGGGAGTAACCTGGGCCCATGGGTTTTTGGGCACTGGGAGGTGGTACTAGGACAAAATGTGTGGCTGCTTCTAGCTTCTACCTGGATTCCTGATTTGGTAAGTTCACCTTTCCTAAGCCCCAGTGTCATGGTTGAATTCCTGGTATTGTTCTTTGACGTGTTAACCTGATGCCTCATACACCTGAAGCAGTATGTGTAGTCATTTCTGTGTTGCTTTCAGAGGAGTTCCTCACTGATGACTGAAAGCTAAACTCTTAAATGTTTTTGTTGACTTTTCTGAGCTTTTAGAAACTCTGCTGCCAGATCAGGCACCAACCAGGTAGTAACTAATTTAAAGTCGTACCTTTTGGCTATACGTTTTTGAATACGGTAATTGCCACAAAAGGCCTTTAAAATGGGGTCTGCATAAAGCTTCTTTAAATGCTTGGAAGTTTGTTTATAGTAAGCATTACTTTGGAAAAAATGCATGCCCTTCTCCTAGCATTTTTGAAAATGAATATCTGATAAGTATGAGGGCATGACCAATGTAGAGAATAGATGATGTTTTCTCTCAGCACAGCTTTGCAGTAAAGGAATTCAAAATAAAGGTTGCTCTATTATCAGGATCTCATGTCTAGCATAAATAACTTAGTGACACTGATTACTTAAACCAGTGCTTGGGAATGCTATTTCATTGCTACTGTTGCAGTCCAGGATTTGTAATAAGCTAAAGAGGCTACGGACAAGAAATCTGTGTTCTGATGCAGTTTGTTATGAAAATAGTTGATTATATGCCCTGTGGAAAGAGCAGGTTCCACAGCTAACTTGACATGTAGCTGCCCTTCTGAGGTATGGCATCAAGAGATAACTGTATTGAACGAGAAGATTTTAATGAGAAGAGCCCAGCTTTTAATAGCAGACACTGTGAGCAGTGCAGGGCATTGCTTGGTAACACCACCCTTTTAAAAGCTAATTCATAGGTCTGATTTATCTGGGCACATTTTTGCAGAGACCTGTCCTGTGACGGAGGACCCAGGCTAGCGCAAGTGTCTGTGCACGGGGTGGTTGCGGAAGGGAATGGAGAAAGCTTGCGCTGGAAGAGAGGAGGGTTCTGAAGCAAAGCCACTCCTTCACTCCACGTGAATTTTTCATAGGACTTAACCAGTATCCCTGAGGAGCTGTGAATCCTTGGGTTTGTTGGAGCAGAGCATTGTCTTGTGGTTGTAGGGGAGGTTTGGGAAAGATGAGCAAAGGCCTGGCTTGTTGGTTCTGGGTCCCCATTCTCAGAGGCTCCAATATGAATTGCATGTCTTAGTGTCAGCTGTGTCTCTTCACAGAATCACAGAATTGCCGAGGCTGGAAAAGACCTCTGAGATCATCATGTCCAGCTTATGACTCAACAGCATCGCAATGGCTAGACCATGGCAGTAAGTGCCACATCCAGCCTCTCCTTAAACACCTCCAGGGATGGTGACTCTACCGCTTCCTTGGGCAGTGCATCCCAGTGCCTGAGCACCCTCTCCGTGAGGCTGTCTTTCTCATACTATTCCTTTTGGGAGACTGGACCAGAAACCTACTTCCCTGATGGCTTTAAAGCTTCTTGCTTGCAGATTCACTGAAGCTATGGTAAAGATATTATAACTTGTGCTGATATTTTCCTATAGCTACCTAACCTTTGGGGATGGTAACTCTTCCCCAGACACCTCCTGAAGTAATTTGTAGGGTTTTTGAAATCACTTAAAAACAGTTACCTCTGTTGCTAGTGGGTCCTAATAGTACTGTAGATCTGCTTTCTTCCTCAGGTCAGGATGCAAATATACCACAAGTTTGATGTTTTAGAAGTGTTAGAAAGTCTTGATATGAACCTTGCATCTGTGTTAGAGGTAATCGCTTTATGAGACACAGGCTGTGTATGTGTTACCTGTGATGCAGCTGATACCTCCTCACACAAAGAAAAATCTTAAGCCTGAGGACAACAAGCAGAACTAATGAGCTAGTGTGTAACTGGAGCCTTAATTACTGAACTGATATGCTGTGCTTCTATTGTCTTTGAGGGGTCAGACTCGTGGCTTTCTAGGGAAGGCTGCAATATTATATCTAAATTAAAAAATGCCTTAATTAAGCTGGTTGCGCACACAACTTTTTGTTTGGTTGTTTGTTTGCTTTTATAGGGGAGCAAACCAACTTCTGTAAATGTGGTGCTTCATAATTATCTCGTGACAGTGTCTTCTGGTTTGACTTGATTTTCAACTGAAGGAACCGGCCTGCAATACAACAAAATTCTTGTGTTTCTTTACATGAATTTGTTTTTTTCTCTTGCATGGGGAGCCAGTTAGCTCAGTCAGTTAGAGCGTGGTGCTGGTAACACCAAGGTCGCGGGTTCGATCCCTGTTCGGTCCCCGTGTGTTGCCTGATCTAGTTGAGAGGCGTCCCTGCCCATGACAGGGAGGTTGGATTAAATGATCTCTAAGGTCCTTTCCAGCCTAGGTCATTCTGTGATTCTATGATCAAGAGCTATGTGGTCAAATATGTCAATCTTCACTTCCCCCTTAACCATCTTGTTGTTCAGATATTATTTACTATTGCATTATTCCATTCCCATGGTAACGTTATCTTGAAGATAAGAGGGAAAATTTGAGATAAGTTCTGTTATCTCAAAATCTCTTCCTCCAAAGCTGTTTTCCATCTTTGAACATTTTATTCCTGATGTAAGTGCTGTGATATCCTGTTAACATCACACAGGTATTCTTGTTTCATCAGAGCCTTCGCAGTGGCCTCATAATTTATTTGGTGTGTAACCAGGTGAAGATGTAAGGGAAGATATGTAGCATTAAGTAGGCTTATAAAGATAATTCAGTGCTACCTTACTTATTCATCAGATGATCCTTGACAGCAGTGATACTGCCTTTCCTATGCTGACCCATGTCATGTCAGTATGAAAGCTGTGCAGTAGTGCTTGGGTTTTACCCATCCTACCTCATTTGAGTCATTCATTGTATTTGGCATTTGCTGGCTGGTATCTCAAAACATGGGCCAGTCTGACCTAATCCTTGACTGCAACGAATGAGAACCATCTCTGTTCCTGATGAAGATAACTAATATAATCCTCTAAAAGTTTGTAAGGCTTTGGAAGTTTATTGAATGTAAGGGTAGATTAGGTTATTTTATTTTATTTTTTATGTTTAAGTTTTTAATTTTTTATTTATTTATTATTTTTAATTTTTCTTTTTTATTTTATTTATTCCCAATTTAGTTAGCAGAGAGAATGAGGCTTTTCTGCTTTCTCCAGTTCTGGACCTAAAAGTTGAACTCCTATTTCTGCTTGTAAGACTTGAAAGTCTTCTAACACATTTTCCTGAAATGTGGGACTGATTTTGCATGTGTGTAGCTACATAATAAGTTCTAATTAAGAAGATTTACAGTCTTCTTCCTGGGCTGAATTTCTCTGAAATACTTCCGAAGTTTAAAGGGCTGATTGCTAACACAACTTGATGATTTATTTTAGTATTTTTACAAAGCTTGTTTAGGTGATGAACTGTTGGTGATTTGTTTACCTTAACTAAATTGCTTATGGTAACTACTCTGAGCATGATACCAACTCTGCTGTGTGCTTACCTTAAGAGGAGATAATTAATATCTATTAAACTCCTGAGGCTCTCCAAGAAAATGAACCAGGGGCTGGAGGGTTCCCGGTCTGAAATCAGCATCTTCGGATCACTCTAGTTTGCATCCAGCTCCAAGTGGACAGTGGAGCTGATGACAGAAACAGACCTTTTCCTGATGCATTATTCTCTACTCTAAATAGAAAATTAAATATTGGGGCAGAGAATAAGACAAAATCACCTGAGCACTTGCTATAGACACAGAAGACAGGGGTTATACCTGTCTCGGTGAATCAGCTGCACAAAATGGAGCTGCTCCAGCAAAGCAGATGGGGAGACTTCCCAAGAGCACTAGGCTGGTGGTCACAACACCCCTCTGGAAAGAGACACCTGGTTTGAAATAAATATTTCAAATTAGGCAGATGAGATATGAACATGAGTAATCTCAGTCAGAATGAGTAGTGAGAGCATCATTTTGAGGCTTGCAGATTTTTCCATTTAGACCTCAGTTCCTAAATAACTTACATGCTTTTCAGAGTCAATGGGAACTCTCTATAAATAGAATGGAAATTAAATCCAGTCAGGCAAACTTGATTTCATCTTGTATGGCAATATAAGTTAATCCACTTAACACCTGGATAGGAGATGGCTCTCATGCACACAGAAGAGCTGATATAGTATTGTCTTGATTTTTAATGTAGCAGTTTACTGTTTCTCTCTAAAATTCACTGTAAAATTTCATTCACTTGGATAGAAGCAGTACTGAGTGGATAACTACAGAATTTATTGGATTTATTGAGATGAAGTTTGCTCATAAAATGCCTGTGAGCAGGTTGTGATTCCATCATGGTTATTTGTTTTTTAATTTATTTGACTTACTTTTCTGTTTAGAACTTGGTTTTGTTCCTCTCTGTTATTGTTGGCAGCAGTTATGTGATTAACTGATGCCACCAGTTTGAGCTAGATGAGCTGTTGTAATTATATAAGTCACAATCTATCACATATATATATTGACTGGAGGAAAACAATTTTGGAATAAGGAAGAAAACAGCTTTGGAATAAGAAGAAAAATTGGAGGCCCCAAGATAGGGAAAAGGATTTGACTCTTGGGGAACAACAGTAAATGAAGAGGATCAGGAAACTTCTTTTGACCTAAGCGGTATCTAAAATATCGATCCCATACACAGTTGCCTGTTTTTATGTCTGTTCTGAGTTCAGTTGTGAAATTAAATCCTCTTCTGCAAATTATTTGTATTACAGCAATTTATCCCTGCCCCAATGGAGGCTATTGGCCTTTTTGCCAGGTACTGTGCACACTGACAGCATCTTGCTTGTTTGCCTGAAATAGGGCCCATCATCCCATATGTGCTGTATCAGCTGCAGAGCCTTGGTGGTTTAAATGTTGAGCATGTGCAATGGGTTGTTTTCTTGTTCTGGGAAGCAGGAGTAAAAGAAATGTGATCACGTTCAAGACAGCCGTCAACTGTTCCATCTCCTTCTTTAGATGTATAAAATACAGCATAGGATGAATTACCACAAGTTATAGACAGTGACAAATGATAATTTATTGTAGTAGTTTTGTGGGGATGGAGATTTCAATATCAGGAAAGAAAAACATCTGTACTGATGGCTTTTGGTTGTCACACACTTTTTCCTACGAGTAGCTGTCTGGCTCTTTGTGGGAGGAGACATCAGCTCTGCAGCTGTTGTGGTTACAAGATCACAGTAGTCCATAAGCAGAAATCCTTAATGCGTTGCAAATCTGCGTTCTTCACCTTTCAGATTACGAAACAGCAGCTTCTCCTGTATTCTCTGATCTCTGATTGAATGTGATTCAAATCCTAAAAGATGGACTTGGATGCTCAACTCCTGAGTTCATGAGCTGAGCAAAGCCAAACAGAGATTGTCATAGAATGGTTTGGGCTGGAAGGGACCTCTAAAGATGATCTAGTCCAACTCTGCTGCAATGGGTGGCAGGGACAGCTGTCACTAGACCAGGTTGCTCAAAGCCCCATCCAAACTGCCCTTGAACACTTTGAGGGGTGGGGCATCCACAACTTTTATGGGAAACATCATACTCGGGTCCCACACCATCCAATACACCCTCAGAAAAACACCACCCTGGTTCCTGTCCTTTGATATAATGCACAGATATCATTCTATTAGTCTATGCAACACCCTTGTAAAAGGTGCATAAATGGCCATGAAATATCCATTTACAATAAGGTCTCCCTGGACCCTTTTGCATTTTTGATTCCAGAATTTCTATGATATTTTATGTCCTGAATTGTACAGATTGGGTAATAAGGCTTTTGCCAGTGTTCTGGAGGTTTTGCTGTGCTTCGTTTATCCCATCTTTCTGGGAGTATATCTGCATTTGGCTTTGGAAAGGGAATAAGGTCTGGCTGCCGAAGAACATGGGTGTCTGCAGCATCATAAATCTTTATATTCCCTGAAGGAATTGTTGGAGCAGAGCTCCTGTTTGACTGCAAAAGGATTAACATCTATGGAAACAGCAGGTGTTTTTCACTGGCTGAAGAACCACGATTTGAAAAAAAGCAGGCAGTTGGCATGAAAGAGCTAAGGTCAAAAGGAGAATTGAATCCCTCTGCACATATCTTCAGTAGTGGCTTCATTTGCATCAGTACAATGAGCTGTATAATCTGTATTACTGGGGGACTGTGGGTGGTTGTTTTGGTTTGGGGTTTTTGTTAGTTTTTTAAGGCTGAAGCCATATTCTCTCTGAATATCTCTTCAGTGATATAGAAGATCACTGATAACAGAGGTGAAATGAATGACTCTCCATGGTGTTTGAGCAATATAGTTTTTATTTAGTCTTCAGTACCCATCTCTGGCTTTCTGCTCTGGAAAGGAAGATTCTGGTTCTTCAGTTTGCTCATTTGCCTATTAAAACTTAGGCGCTTATAATGAAAAATGCCAAAGTTTCCTATAGCTCTTCACGTAATTATTTTTCCTCATGCTCTATATCATGGGGAGTCCAGTGTTACAAAGCAACACTTGTTTGTTATTTGTTTGGTTTCCAGTGCTTTTGAAACAAGTGCACTTATGCATTGTCAGCTTTTTTTTACATCTCTTATTATTACAAATTAGTACACTAAAGCTTAAACTTTGTTCTCTCATGGCTGACTCAGGTAAGAGAAGAAAGTACATAAAGTATTTGTTAGAATACCTGTCCATTTTAATGTAAGACACTATAATGATCTTGCTTGAAATGTTATGATCCTCTTCAGCATTTTTCCTATGATATTAGTTAAAGTAAAAATTAATTACTGATAATTACCTAAAGCATTTAGATCTCAAGGATACTCTGGAAATGATTGCTGGGTGGCCAAAATTTGCTAAAACACCAGCACTTGGTCACTCACTTTCCAATGCAGACAGAGAAGGCTTGCTGGTACATGCTTTTTACCTGGTCAGTTCCCAAGTATTCTGTTTATTGGAATGAGAGAATAAGAAAAAAATGTGAGTTTTTATCTTAGTTTACTTTTACCTAAGAAACAGGAACAATGATGAATAAACCCTCTGAGAAATTGGAAGAATACAAATGAAGGTGTTGTGTTTTGTTTTGTTTTTTCCTGTTAAAAGGCAGAAAAAGAAGAGAGAAAAAACCCAATGAACTGTTTAATGAAAAGTTTAAGTATATATTGACCACAGACTTGAAACTGCACAGAAGAATCATCTTAACTCTGTAAACATTATTTTACAAAATAAATTAAAATCATTTGCACTTTGTTTTGTAGTGGACTTTGCCAACATGATTTAAAGCTTATTAAATGCAAGAGCAAAGGTTATTACTTCTTTGCTATATTTTTCATTTCTGTCTTCAAACCCAACTTCAAAATTCAGTTCCCCAAAACATAGTTCTCTAATGCGCCCTTAATGTGGTTTATCCATCCCGAATACCTGAGAGAACATATCCTTCAGTTTCTAGCTGCCACTACTGTGTATGAAAGGCTAGTGTGTTCTTGATATGAGGAATAAGCTACAATTTAGCACTGCACGAAAAACCATGGAAACTGAAGTGGACTGAGGTCACCAAAATTGTTTTGTTGGTATGAACCGATTTCAATGAGGCATCAGTGTTAAAGGCTGTAGTAATGAAGGCATAGCAAAAACTCCAGAAATACAGAAGAATAAAAGAGAGATGAGATACGCTAGGAAGCTGTGAGTGTTTTCTGTTGTGTGCCACATCAACTATTCATGTCATTTTTTTGCCTCTGCCCCTAATCCTGTGAGTCCTGGGAGATGTCCCTGTTACCTGTTTGTTTAGAGGGAGGCTGTGGCCAAGGAGTGGTGGCGCAGAGCAGAGAAGTGTTTTCTCTCAATTAAAACAAAGTAGCTTCCTGGAGCCAGGCAGCAGCAGCAGAATTAGCTGTGTGCACTCTCTGGCTGCCTGTTGCTCTGGGTCAGTGCCTGTGTGGGTAAAATAAGGTTCCCTTAGAGTGTGTGCAGACTTTGGCTTTTCTCTGTGCAGAGGCTGAGCGCCAGGGTGCCCAGAGCTCTGTCAGCAAGCAGAAGCAGCAGGGAACTGCGTCACAGATGGGATGACAGTCTAGCCCCACAGTTTTTTCAAATTTACAGAGGCATAAATTCTTATTTCCTGGCTTTACATAGACTCTAAATTATGTGGAAGTGAGAGAGTGAAAAGTATACCACCTCTTCCATAAGGTCAAGTTAGAAGATATGTCCATGACATCAGAACAATGGTGCTGCAAAGGAGAGGTTCAGTGAACGCCTGCTGGGCTGCTCTTCATGTACGCAGGAGCAGAGAGCATAATGAGACTTGTGATCTTTCAAATCACGAAAGGTATGTTTGTGAATGAGCAAATGCCAATTATTTCAAAGATTTTTTTTTTAAAAAAGAAGTTGAGATTTAAAGAGACTTCATCTTTCTCTGTTCAATAGAGCATCAGATGTTGGTAATCCTTTGTAAGGTGAAATAAATACAGTAATAACTGTATCATGATTCTTTTACTTAATAAGTGGACAGCAAGAAAAGCATTTTCAGGGCCCTTTTGTGGATTATGTGTATGTGATGTGTGGATGACGTGATGCGTATGATGATTTGAACCTAAAATGACAGCAATTTTTTTGGCCAATTTAGTTCTCTTCTGCTTGGAATAATTTAAAAATCCTGTCCCTATGGCACTCACAGCTGATAAGTGTTATTGAACATACATAGACAAAACCTCAGGGAATGTAAACTATCAGATTTAGATAATAGCTTTATAAGCATGCACTGTGCAGTGAGTGTCTGCCAGGGTGCAGTGAACAGTGAGCTTGTGAAACTGAAACAGTGAATATGCAATCGTTTCAAAGGGAGTTTTCTGGCTTCCTGTTCATCTGGGATCTTTTTTTAAGTAAGGAATTGCTGCTGTTGAGATGTCTTCTTTAAATCTGTTTTTTCATCCAGTACACGGGTGTTGATGAAGCTAGCTCTCATGGTCTGCTGATAACTGGGATGTCTGGCAGTGAACAGAGCTGGAGCTGATAAGATGGATTCTATGGGAAATCAACTGGTAGCATTGACGGATTGTACATCTCCCTGTAACAGTTGCTTCTGTCATGTAAAAATACGTACATGTGCAGTTTGCAGGAAGAATACTAGTTGTAAATCTTTAGTTGGATTAAGATGAAGAAGGTGCTTCATTCTTAGCGCTATCCTGGGGGAAAAGCAGGTCCATCAGTAAGGCACCAGCCAATCTCCCCGTGTTTGCAGCAGACTAGAGGGTAAAATCAATCCCTGTGCAGAAGGCAGCTGACGTGCAGGCCTCTGTGGTATTGATAACCATGGGTGAAAGAGAATAGCAATAAACTAGTCTGGCAGAAATCCTTTACTTTCCTGGCAGGACTTAGGAGGAGGATATGTACCTTCATGCTAGATAACAGGCTGAACACTTGAGTCTGTTGGAAAGCTAAATCAATAAATATAACTTACTGCCAGAGCACTGAATAGCTCTGTGGATATTTTTTTTTTTCATAGAATCATAGAATGGCCTAAGCTGGAAGGGACCTTAGAGATCATTTAATCCAGCCTCCCTGTCGCCAGGGACGCCACCTCTCGACTACATCAGGCAACATTTGGGGACCGAACGGGAATCGAACCCGCCACCTTGGCGTTGTTAGCACCACACTCAACTGACCGAGCTAAATTTTGAGCCAGTTCTTTAGATAAATAGCTGTGGGATGATGTCCGTGCTACAGGTGACTTGGGCACATTCTGTATCTAGGGGCTCTTGGCAGTAGGTCATGGAAAAATATGTTGTTGGTTTGGGTTTTCTAGGAAACAAGAAGTTTGTCAATAAAGTTTGAGATGATGCAGGGCTGGCTTGCTTGAAAAAGTTACAGTGTAATAACTAAAATGTGATTTTTTTATAGGTCCCTTAGTGACTCCTTTCATTCCCATCCTGCCGTTGCTGTACTAGAGCAGCAATCCCAGCACATTACCAGCTGCCTGAAAGAGCAGTGCAGGGAGGAAGAGCACAGGATGGTGAGGAAGGCAGGCCTTTTCTGTGTCAATATTACTGTATCAGGGAGAGGTGCTGGCAGGTAGCCTCCACACAATCCAATAAAGCATGGCATAGTGACAAAATTATTCCTGGGAGCAAGAAATATTATAGGCATTCAAACCTTTAAACCAGTTTTCCAGAGAACTACTTTTGCTGTTTTACCTTTGAACTGTTAGCATTTAGTTGCAAAACCATTGCACACTCACTCTTGCTGCCCTTTCATGAGAATAAAAGCAAAAATTCAAAGATTTTTTTTTTTTCTTTCTAGCTGTGAAAGCTTCTTCCTGGGAGAAGTTAAAACTTGGTAGCCGTGAGTCAATCTTTGTGAAGAACCATGAACATGTTCTTCAGAAACAAATATATTAATTTTTAGGTCTTGGGAAATAGCACTAATTCGAATCTGTGCTCAATAAAGGCAGAGTTTCATGTATTGAAGTCAAAGAAAACTTTCTCAAACCTCTCAGTGAAACCTGGTCTTGAACTGTCTGACCTCTTAGAGAGCAGGATAAAGGAGCAAAGCCTGAGGATGAGTTGATTTCTTGGTCTCATTTTCCTTGTATGCTGTATTGTTGGTCCTGAATTTTCCAAAATATATTTTTGAAAGGGAATTGAGCTGAATAATTTGATAAATAATTTCCAGTTGACTTGCCAATATTTCATTAGTATTTCTTCTGTGAAGCTCACTATTAGCTGCGAATGTCTGCAAGCATAAACAGAGTATTGGCAAGATTGGCTGCTATAAAAGTGAATATCCAGTACAGTCATGGTAAAACTTTTCCCCACATAACTAATATTCTGAAGGGGTTTTGTTTTCTTGGTTTGTAAAATTTGAGTTGTCGCTATCTCTGACAGAATGTTTAAACAATGCAACAACAGAAAAAGATAAACAACATCCATAAACACAGCAGTTGCCCAGCTGGAGAATTAAAGTGGTGTTACACCACTAGACCTAGGAAAAAGAAACAACCCACCTGGCTTCTTATCTCAAAAGCTGAGATAAATAGGAGGGGTCTCATGGCCTTTCAATAATGTATATACATTATTTTAGGCAATGGAAAAAAAATCACAACAAAGCCCCAAAACCAAAGGACTTCTTTTCTAATAAAAGAGGCCTCAGTTCAGATACTGCTGCTGAAAGGTTAAAAGTTCAACAGGAAATTCTTCCTCTGGGTCTACCTGAGACCTTGAGCTGTCTGAACTCACCCCAACACTGGCATCACCAAAGGTTCAGAAGCAGCCACCCAAGGTACTGGTATGTCCAGTATTGGCATATTCTATCCTGCCTTTTCCTAACTAAAGAGACCTCAGCTGAGGTATCGCTAATGATAGAAGAAATTTCTACTTTCCAAGTCCATCAGAGACCTTGAGCTGTCTAAGCTAGTGGCAACACCAGCAGCACCAAAGATGAAGAGGCCAGGCATGAACAAGGCCAAGTACAAGGTCCTGCACTAAGATCAGGGCAATCCAACACACAAATACAGGCCAGGCGAACAGATTGAGAGCAGTCCTGCAAAAAAGTTTTCTAGTGATTTGTGTGAACTTTGAACCAAGCTGCTTGTAAAATGCTGATCTGGTGCTGAGATTCGGAGTGTGCATGAGTAAACTTGCTGGTTTGAGATTATTCTACACTTGGAAGGAACCTACAGCTATTTCCCGCCCCCTGTTATAGCCTTTGAGTCCTTTTTTCATCTATGCAAACAGTTTTGTGAACTTTGAGAATGGTCCTCTGTGCATTAAAATGTATTTGCTGTTGAAATGTTAAATAAAACAGCAGCCTGAATATTTTTAAAGAACATTTTCAAAGGTCATAGTTGCTGAAGAAAAACACACATTGCATACACCTTTTTGAAATGCCTTTTATTTTTATTTTTTTTAAACATGGAATCTGTTGGTGTATAGATAACGATGCAACTAAAATGCGTAGGGTGAAATCTAATTTTGTCTTACAGGAATTAAAAATCTTGATGATGTTTGCATCTTCCATTTACCTTTCATAGGTGATTAGGAAGAAAAATACCAGAAAAACTGTTAATGATATTTTCTTAGAAAAAACTCAGGGCTGTTCGAAGTTCACCTTTGTGGTATTTTCTCTAACACTATGAGGCTCCAGGAGTGTGTCTAAGGTAAGTGCATCTCTGGGTTATATGAAAGCTGAAGTCTGGGAACACAGTGCTGCAACCAGAGCTGAATGATGCAGCAACTTCTGTAGCTTGGGGTTTGCAGCTCTGTAAGGCTCTAAAGAAAACCTCTGGCCGCTACAGCAATAAAATGTATTAAACATGTTAGATAAGCAAGCATGTGTTGCAAACATACATTATAATTTTATATTGGAATGATTCTGGTTTTTATTATATCCAGTCATTTCACTATAGCTAATATGTTAAATCTCATCTTAATTTGTCTCTTGTGCTGTTAACTCTATGTAGATATACTTGTTTATAATATTTACAGTAGTTCTATATACACATCTATTTATAGAAGAGTAAACAAGTAAATTGCATTGAATTTGACATTGGTGCTTCTGGGTATAGTGTGTTCTTAGTGCACATTGAAGATAAAGGACTGCACATCCAAATGAGAAAACTGATTCAGTAGTAACATCAGAGATGCAATTGCCCTAAGTGTTGCTACTCCAGGTGACAGATACAAAGAGGATCAGAGAATTGTAAAGCTTTTGCTCAGGGGTCAGGTCTTAGCGGCACAGACAGGTGTTTAACCATTCAGCGTGGGGGCACTGGTGGCTGCAGGGCTGGCATTGCTTCTGACTGGAGTTCAGTTGTCCTTAGAGTTTTGGTTGATAATTTCATCATCACCACATAAGAAACAGAGGGATTATTTTTTCTATTTAACAACTACTAGCTCCTAGCTCATTAATTTTAAGATCAATCCATCCATCCATCCTGTGTGCATTGTATCACATAGACTTTTCTAGTTCTTCCTTTCCCTTATTTGCTAATATAAAACAGAGGTGATGCTGTAATTATTTCCTTCGAGGTAATTAATTCAAAGTTTAATAAAAGCACTTACTAGATTTTTCCACTGTAGCTGATGAAATTAAAAATCTATTCTTTCCTACACTCAGGAAGGAGAGGATTCTAATTTGCGTAAGTTTACATTACAAAAAGAAAAGACGAAAATTGCAAAATACCATGTAGGTTAGGGTTTGAAAAGCGTTCATTTTATTTCTCACAATGATGAACTTGGCCTGCTGTGGTACATGATTATTCACTGTGAGCAGAAGTTATTCCAGTTGCTGCTGTGAGTTTAGCAGAAACTGTCCAGCAGTGTTGAATCCTCTCCACTCCCGCTGCCTGAAGTGCTCAGCACTTTATGGACCTTGATTAAACTGCTTGTAATTAAGTACTTCGGTCTGTGTCCCCCAAGTCATTCAGTCATTTGCCTCCTATTCTTTTATTTTGGTTGTATCTACATGAAGCAGACACAATATGAAAGAGAAAATGCTTGGACCATGCCTCAAAGAAGCTGCATGCTTTCTGCTAGGCCCTGTGTTATAACTATCTGCCTGTAAGTCTTTTTCTGAAGTAACATTAATTTTTGTATGAGAAAGTCATTAACATCCTTATCCTCTGAAACAAAATCATAACCCCTCCCACCCCAAAACCACAAAGGGGCTTTGTGGTGCCATAAATGACTGAATTAATTCATTAACTTGACAGACTATCATCTAGGCAGTTCTGTAATTAGAAGTTCTGCAGTGTAAGCATCTGATAACAGCAGAACATCAATATACATCCAGCTGTACATGCAGAGTGTTTCAGTAATTCAGAAAAAATGGTGCATAAGTCATCTGTGAGGATGCTGGTGGAGGCAGTTCGGAGGAAAAGCACCATTTGTTTCTGCAGCTGTGAGGTTGTTCACTCATCAGCATGTTTTCGGTCTCTGAAACACAGAAATGAGGCATTCAAATCTGAGTACCTCCTTGACGCTTAAAAGAGTGTTTACCACAGTCTGGTGCTATGGACAACGTATAGATGTATAAAGAATTATGTGATCTGCATGTTTTAGGTGTGATTGTGAATGGCAGGACTAGTGAACAGAAATTAACTGCATGTGTTTTCAAATAGACAGCTGAAATGTTGGAAAATCTTTCTCAAAATACTCGTATGCTTTATGTGCAGTTTTTTTCCTCTGAAATGTAATTGAAATCTTAATGATTTAAAATCATTTCACTGAGAGGAGAATACTGTTCAGCCTACTTAGAAAGAAAGATCATTTGCCACCGTGCTAAAATTCATTAACTTGATGGAGTGCGACAATCTAGGCAACATCAAATTATTGTAATTAGCACTTCTGTGAGGTAAGCAGCACCCAGCAACAACCGACTCTCTGTGTTTTGCCTGTATCTGCATTTTTGTTCATTTCTTCAACTAAGTGAAACCCTCCTGCTCCTATGAATGTTCACCATAGCTCAAAACCCCCGAAATGTGATTATGCAATAATCTAAATTTACGTAAAGTCAGAATGAGTGCCCAAATTGCTGCAATTCTACACCAGAATTAATGAGCATTCAGAAGCCGTTTGTGGCTGACACCTCTTGTCTTTGATGGAGCAGCAAAATGAGTCACGCAGCACGCCTCTCCCCCTCCCCTGGGCTCTGCAGGGCTTGAGCTGCTTCTCTCTGCTGGCAGCGAGAGGGAGAGGTCATCAGAAAACCAGATTCTGGTGCGTGACTGTGGGTCTGCAGCTTTCCTCTGGGTATCGTAAAGGAGCTGCAGCCTGACGCCTTGGCCCTTCGTGTGCCCAGTGGCCGTATAGCACAACCCCAAGGTAATGAATAGATATTTTAAACCCACACGCTGTAAAAGCATGTCAGATGAGGTGTAATACAGAATGCAAAATATTTCAATTCCGTTTAGCCTTGGATTAAGATTTGTGTGTGTTGATAGGGAATCGGTGCGAGCATGTGACTTTTCTCTGAGCCAGGGGGGCAGCTCTCTGTTTGCCATGTATGTGTATTTGCCAGATGATGACCTCTCTTGCCCTTTCCTTCAGAGGTCCCACCGAGCTAAACTGCCCTGAAAGGCTGAATAGTGCAAACCATAGCTACTGTGGCTGAAGCCAAAGCAGTTCCTTTAGGCAGGAAGCACATGATGCTCTAGAAAACCGAGGGCTTCTCCTAGTGTTTTATTCAAGATTAAGAGCTATCCTGGAGAGGAGGGAAGAATAAATGGGATGATGCTGGTGGGAAAATGAGGAATGACGCAATTGCAGAATCATTAGCGGTTAATTTAGAGATCTTTATGAAGGTTGTGTTTTCCCATCCTTCTCAGGAGGTATGTACACACGTTCTACAACCTTGATTAGCCTAGATGATATTTTGACTCCTTGGCATTATGCCTTGAAAAGGAAGGGAGGGTCTCACCTGGGTAGGCTGAGATACTAGGAGGGGATTGGAGATGTACCCATGTCCCTTGTGACCCATCACTGTTGGAGCATCAGTGAAGCAAAGTCTGAATGTGCTGTGCCCATGCATGTGGGCTACTCCGCATGTTTCTGCAGCCTAGCAGGCTGTCAGGATGTCAATGTGAGTTGGGGACCTCAGCCTGGTCACTGTGTACTGCGCAGAGATCCTAGGACAGAGGTCAGCCCTTCGTGGGAGAGATGGCTATCCACCTCCTGAACAGCCCCTTCCCAGAGTCAGTCATCTGACATGAGAAATCTTCACCTGACATGCACCTAAACCCCAGGGGGTGCACAGAGCACATCCATCAGACTTCTCTCATGGAGGAGGATAAACAGATATATAGGGGAATAAACAGAGGGAATGGAATTTACTGGTCTTTAAAGACATCTCTGTGTTCTTGGATCTGTGTGTTGTCAGAATTATCAAAATCTTCAGCAAAGAGATGGGTAGGCAGTAAGATTAGGGTATTCACAAGTTTCTCAGCAGCTTCTGTCAAAATAAACATTATTTTGTTAACAGAACAAGCAGTAATGCCTGTGTATTCTATAGAAACATGACTGTACTTTCCCTGCATATTGCAACAACTTTGAGATAAGAAAAGAGCATAATTGTTTAATCATATATGGGTTAGTTAAAATGAATAGATTATATTTTCAAAAAAGCCTAAGTATTTTATAGATCTGGATTTACTTCTGTAATACTGTAGGTATTAGAAATGTGAGTTTCTTTAGAAATCAGTGGTACTTAGGCTCTAAACTACTTATATGCTTTTAAAATGACATTCTGTGATTTGAAAGATAAGTGCTTTATAGATGTTGAAATTAAATATGTTCTTATTCCTCACAGGAATGAGTTACCTCCTCTAGGAGAAGGATGAAGCTGGTAATCCAGAGGTTGCCTGGGACATAAGTATTTCTGTTAAAGGCCTTGTTTTAGATGAGGTATGTAAAACTATTTTTCACAACCCTGGTTAATGCTCTGGTCATGAGGACCTTCTCAGGATCTTGTGCATTCTGGTACAGAGGAGGTCCCTGTGCTGCAGCTGACTATTCCAGTAGGAAACCACAAAATCTTTCTCAATGATTAATGTTACTTAATGACACATTTCTAATAAAAAATACTGGAACAGATTGCCCAGAGAGGTGGTAGAAGCCCCATCCCTGGAAATTCTCAGGGTCAGGTTGGATGGAACGCAGAGCAACTTGATCTAGTTAAAGATGTCACTGCTCACTTCAGGGGAGTTGGACTAGATGACCTCAAAAAGTCTCTCCCATCCCCAAACATTCTATGATTCTATGAAGTTTTGGAATAGAAATTTTCAAGCAATGCACTAGAGAGTCTCCAGCCACTGTTAGCTGTTACCGCAGCATTGCCTGCAAGCTCTGCATCACTTCTAATGCATTCCAATAGGTGGCCCAGGGGAGACTTCTTTCCCCAGGGGGTCTTTCTGGCGAATGGAGAAACAGTCTAAAGACAACAGGAACACCGTAGCTCCCTGCTTACGTAGCAGCTCCCTGCTAACCAGCTCAGACCACTGGTTTGCCAGCTTGGACCCTAGTTGTTGTGTTATTTTGTTATCCACAGAAACTACTTGGGGACCCATACAGAGTTTCTCTACATGGAACTGAGAAGTTCTGTACTTGCTTTTACAACACTGACGCGTTTTTTCCCACAATATGTTCACCTCATTAGTGAATACTGCCAAAATCCCAGAGGGGGTCCTAAGGACATAGCTCTACTAGCAGGAGCCAGTGACCAGTGTTCAAACCCTGCTGTTGCATTTGTGTTATGCCTGTTGAACAGGCAATAGCTAAATGACAGGGAGTATGATTGTTAAACTAGATCTACCTTGTTTGTGGAGCCCAATCTGATGTAAAAGTGAATATTCTTTTCCACTTACAAAAAGTGATTCTAGAATTCACTTTCTGGGACTGCAAGACTATTGGCCTGATCCCCCAAACCAGTGGATAAATTGCTTCTTGTGTTGGAGGGAAATCTTCCATTCTGTTTGGTTATGAGGAAGGAACTGATTTCAGATCTGCATCCCAGGGAAAGGTGCCAACTACAAAAGTCCTGAATAATCTGCACTGAGCCTCTCAGTCTTTTCTACTGCAGCTATCTCACTCACTGCAACAAGTATATGAGCATAAATCTGCCACTTCCAAGACGAGTGCTTCAGGCTTTGAAGAGGATCGTTTTCATCTTGAAAATGTTCTATGGTAATATGGAAAGAGACACTGTAATTTAGAAAAGACAAGGTGCTATTTCATATGAAACAGGTCTGCCTTTAATCACTTTAAAATCAAAATGAGAATAATGAGTATTACAACGCTATAATATCTGAATATTCCAGTAATAGCTCTGTATGTTCTGCATTTTTATCAAGTTTCATGAAATATTGCAAAGATAGTATTTTTATAGATTAAGAAATAGAATTTAAAATGTAATTTGAAACAACATTGTGGTGTTCTAAGTTAAAGGAAGCCAAACTCAATAGCCTTCCAGATCTTTTTTTCGAGATTGAGTAGATGAAATTTCTAAATCCTTTTCACACCAACTGAAACATCCAGGGTTCAGCGAGTCCAATGACTCCAGGAAGTTACACTTGTGACTATCTCTTGCATATGCATGAATATTTTCTGAGGAAATTTGACACTAGTTAATATTTCAATAGGCTTTTATCATGTTTTTTTTGTTAACATTCTGAGAGGAATTAGAAATATATTTAATTTTACTGTTGTGCTGCAGGGCTAGTTAATCAGAATTAAATGATGGGAGAGCTGTCCAGGTCTCTGAAACCAGCCTGTCGCTCTCGTTAGGGCTTATTTCTCACCTTTATTAACAGACAATTCTGCTTGGCATCTGGCTGTCATTTTGGCTGCCTATCTAGAAAGCTGGCTTGCAAACATTTTCCTTTGACAGCATGTCATCTGGTCTTACAAATGTTTCTCAAAAGCTTGTTAGCACAGAGTTTAAAATGGATTTAGACTGCTCGGCAGATGTTCAAGTATGGGGGAAGAGTGGGTGAGGGGTGACTTTAAGTGATTGGCAGCTGGGACGTGATCAAGTCCTGCTTTACTGTACAACAACTGAGATATATTTTGTTTATAAAAGAGTTATTTTTATGCTGTTTACGATATGAAGGAAGGTAAGTGCAAGAGAAAAGATCTTGTCATAACTCACATGTGTGCTTTTATTGCAGTAGTAGTCAGGAACTAGAAACTCTGCTAGTTATAGGTAGAGAAGCTTTTGAAGTGTTTTACTGCAGATTATAAAGTCCACTATAAATATTTGATGATAATTTTCAAAATGCAGATAAACTTAACTTTTTGGGAGGGAACACATAAAACAAACATCCAGATTCTGAACTGAGTTGTTAGAGAACAGTTCTTGATGGAAGTGTAAGCTTGAGTTCGAGATCGCTGTATCACTGTACTTCAGTCCCTGAACAAAATAAGGGAAAAGGAAGAGGTAACATATGTGAAACAACTATGATTAACTAGCCTACTCATGTATGAAGAGGTGATATGATCTCAGCAAGCATCTTGCAAAAAATGGTGAAACCAACCCACTGAAATAAAGGTGCATTCATAGTGTCTTATTGGAATTAATAAAGGAGAGCAAAGGGGAAAAAAATTGAAAAACATGAGGCCAGAGGTGAACAAAAATAACCAGATGCACATTTTTTGTAGTGACTGGACTGCAAAAAATCTGCTGGAAAATGGTACCACCACGGAGTAAGTGCCATCAGTCATGTGAGAAAATTTCTTCGCATCAGATTTTTTTTTTTACCAAAGAGACTGATTTACTGATTTTTAGTAAAGAGGAAGAAAGGACTGGTGATATGATGAACTTAACTAAGCACTTTTTAGGGGAGTAGTGTTCAGCTGTATTTCTTTTATGTGGTAATGCAGATCAGCAGGACCCACTTTAAGCTCAGAATGCCAAGAGACAGGAACAATTTAGCTATACATACAGGATAAGTTGCTGTGAGTCTTTGCAAGTGCTGAAGAAAAAAAGTGCCACTAACATGCTGAAGAGTAAAGCAATTATATATTGAACGTCTGTGGTAGTTTAAAACTCTTTCATTTTCCACGTGAATCAAAAGGATTTTTCCAGAGATCTGCTACATTAACTGTGGTCCCGAGGAACAGTGGGAGATCACCCTGTGAATGTGTAGCATCAAAAAACATGCACCCTAAAGTTGTCACCACCAATTGCCTGCACAGTGTGGTAGAACCAATGCTCTGGAGCAACTACTATAGCCCAAAGATCCCAGCACAGGCGGCTAGGCCTGATGTTGCTGAAACTTGTATTTCAGCCACTGTCAGCAGTAGTCGGATCCCTTTTGGTAATGCTTATCCTGAGGTGAATGAGCAATGAATGCGGATTCTTAAAATAAATGTGGCTCATTCAAATATACATTCCTGTTTTAGTAAATATCTGACATTAAGTCAAGTGTTTCCTGTTTTCACCGTTCAGATTCTTCAGTCAAAAAGGTTTCTGATGGGAAGTTTTTATCTGCACTCTAGGACATGAATAAATAAATAGCTGTGTTGTAATAATTAATGATAATAATCTTCCTCTACTGATTGATGAGCACAAGATAAATTCCTTCCCTTCTTGATCTCTGTTTGCTCTGTTTCAGGCTGTTAGACAAACAGCGTGATGTATTACACAGAAGATGTTTTTATTACCACCTATAACCTCCATTATACCCATTGCATAAGCTTTCCTAAAAATAGAGAAAACAATAATTAAATGCCATTTCCAAAAAATAAGTTTAAAAAGTCTTTGTCATGTTTCCAAGGGGAATTGCATAATTACCAAATCCTCACCACTGCAACCTGCTGCTTGGCAAAGAAGCTTTGACTGGCACTTACTAGCTCGAGTGCCCTCCCTTGTAGGTAGATGAGCTTCAGAGGCTTTTGCTCCCCCTGCCAGTGGTAACTGCAATATCACAGAATCACATAATGTTTTTGGAATGGAAGGGACTAGTCATCTAGTTCAGTGATATCCTACTGTTGCTGTTCAAGACATTAGATTCATTTAACTTAAAAATTTGCAGAAGTTTGCTCATGAGTGATCCCTCTAAGATTGTGAGGTCAGGCTCCTTAACAAAGTTAATGGGCTTTTGGCTTATCTGTCAGGCTAACTGCACATCTTATTACCCAAATGGTCTGTGCCTTGTTCTCATCCATCCACAGGACTCTGGATCCATCGTGCCCACCAACGAGGTGCCCTGTTGGGAAAGTCTTTGGGCAGGTCAAGATTTTAATTGTATCTTTGTGGGTCTCCCTGGCTCTGACTTTTCATGGTAGGGCTTTGTGGGCTGATAGACAGCCTGGTCCTAAGGCTGGTGGATGATGCCCACCAGAAGCCTGCACAAGGATTTGGTGAGGATGTTCACAGGAAAAAAACTCTGCTTGGACACTGGCATTTCTAGGTGTTAGTGAGGGGAATCACAAATAAAAATAATAATTTAAAGATGCCACCATTCAATAACAGTGGTTTTCTTCCTATTTAAAGGCAGCTGGAATTAGCCTTTACTTATTTGTTTTAACTAATTAAATTTCATGAAAGATGGACTTGCTCTCTCTCCAGGGCAATTTAGAAGTAATGGAAAAAATCTTGTTCCTCTTTTTTTAACTTCTGGTTTATTTTTCTTTAAATTTTTTGTTCTTTTTTTGTTAACCCTTCAATTAAAATGGATGCTTTTTAAGAAATGCTTCTTAACTGAATTTTGACTGGATGTAGGTCTGATAAGTTAATTTTTGGTAGTTACTGTCAGTTAGATTGAGTAGGTGTATCAACTCATAAATGAAATTATATTCTGGCATGTAGATAGTACTTTGCTGCAGTCAAATAAGGTTTGGTTTGGGTTTTTATTGAGATAATTTCTGAAATGTTCCCCAAAGAAACATCATGTGTGTTTTTAGTGAGAAACATTCTAATTACAAATTGAAACACGACTATATCTTCAGAAGAGGAGACTTTAAAATGCCTTTTATCTCTCTATGCAGTAAGCCTTCCTTTCAAAGGCAAATGTGAATGCATCAATTACAAATTAGCTGTCATCTCACAGTTTATAAGGTAAATAAATATTAAATTGTATAGCTTGTCTAAGTTATCATTTGTAACATCTTTAATGACTAACACAAATGAGAGATGCATTTTATAAATCATACTTGCTATTCAATTACAGTGCTCCCGGACTTTTTTTAATGCTCCTCCAAAGGCAAGAACTGTGTTCAAAACAATGCAGTACTTCTGCATTAAGGGCATTGTCCAAATGTCTCTTAAACAGTGACTGGTCTGGGGAATTGAGCACCTCTCTAGGAATCCTGTTCCAGGATTTGACCACCCTCCTGGTAAAGAAATGTTTCCTAATATCAAGTCTGAACCAGAGTAGCTGACAAATCCTATATCATTGTTTCCCCTTGTGGCTCTCTGAGAAGGGATTTTTGAGTTTTATTTTATTTTATTTGAATTCGGAGAGATGCAGGTCTAGACCTTATCATCCTAATTAACTACATCACCAGTAAGAGGTGGAGAAAGTTTTCTGTGCATAAAACAGTAAAGCAGGGACTTCACTCCTTCGCTGTCTTTACTGCTTCCAGTAAGTGCATTATGAGCTTCTAGTAAGCTTATTGCAATATTAATAATGGCATTTGTGTAAAAATATGCTGCCATAGCTCTGTGTGCTGATTAATTTTGATCTTCAGTGCTGCTGGAGAAGATCATCTCCAGTTCACCCACTTGATCTGACTAAGGAAAGGCTGAGTGAGACAAGGCTATACTTACAAGCTGTAGAAGGATAGTCTTTACAAGTGGAGACAATTTGGAAACAAAAACAAGGGAAAAAGAGGAAACACATTTTCTTCCCCTTAATACAACAGTAGATTCTTGGGGAAGAATTGACTTCCTAGGAAAGCCTGGAATTAAATAAAATACCGAGGCTGGGACGAGACATTCTGGCCTGAGACAGCCAAACTCTTCCTGTGACCACACACAAACTGGTAACGTGCTGGATTTAAAGGTGAATGACGACTCAGATGTCTAAAAGGATAACCTTAATGTGTTCCAATTCATGCAAGAGATATGTTGAGGAGTACTCAGTAGCTGTTTGTACTTGTTTCAGACAGGAGATTCCATGAAGAAGGTGATGCCATATCAAGGTTTCACTACTCTGAATGTCCTTTTTACCTGAAAAACTAATTTTGTTTGAAATATACCTGAAAAGTGGGTTTATGGCTTCTCCTTGGTGTCTTCATTTCCTTGCATGAACTGGATGAACTGGAAGCTGCTATATGGAATTCTTTGTGTTGATGTATTCAGGGTGCTTACTGCAGATACTCCGTCTTTATCTTGCATGAGGAGTGGGCAGTTTCTCCGGTACTTTTGCTGGATTCTTTTCATGCAGATGCTAGAATGGTTGACAATAAATCATGTCTGGTAGAAACTCCATAAAATACTTTGACAAAACTTCAGCTCATGTAGTTTTGTATTGCTGCTGATTTTACAGGTTCTACAATCATTCAAAAAGCTGGAAAGGACAAAAAAAAAAGATCTCTACTACTTTATTATTCTTGGGTAAATGGCTTCTGAATTCAGTGTCATGAGGGAGCAAATGCTAGCAGGCTCAAGAGAAATGGCACCGCATACTTGCGTCTTGCTGTGATCAGTGATTTCCTCTTGTAGCTGATGAACCTTTTTTCTCCCTCTGGGAAAAGATTAAATCAGAAGAGGGTAACTGGGAATCCAGAGACTGTTTGCAATATATCTTTTTTTTTTTTATCACGATGTCTACATTCTAAATAGTTTTCTAAAGATGCTGATTGGCCTCAGAATCATTCAGACGCCAGTAGAAAAATGCAAGAATCTCTTACAAACTTTAAGGTTTGATTGAGGAAAAGGCTACAACTTTTTAAATGGTTGCTGTTCCAGAGCAGTCAGGCTGTAAGAGATAAAATTTTAAATTTCTTGGGTATTTTATAGATTCATAAAACTTCATGGAAGCTATTTCACATCTGAATACTTAAAGATGCTGAATTTAATACAAAAGTGTTTGTGTTAAAATACAGTACCATATGCTTCATGGATTTATAGTGCTTTAAAATTTGCAATAAATATTGCTATCTTAAATGGTGTTGTTCTATAAAGGCTTAATGCTTTTGGCTGCGGTTTTATTTGTCCAGTGCTTTCTTCTGAGCAGCCATCTCAAACAGAAGATCCATGTGCAACTTCTCAGGTTGTTTTTCCATTGAGTTTGCAACAAACTGGAGCCTTCTGCAAAATCCTCAAGGCAAGAGTGGCACAGCTTTATTTTTTTACAATCCATACTGAAATTCTTTCTGCTCTAATGTCATGCTTAAAGCAAAGGCACAAAATTAACTCTATTGCAACTTTAAGGGCTTGCTAGGGACAAGATGGATTAGTCCTGTGGGGAGGAAAAACTGCAGAGACATATTGCATGGCTTCTTCACAAACAGTATGCACATTAGCCTGCAAACATAATGGTGCAAATGGCAAGCATTTGCCTTGCTCACACTTCCAAGCCTGTTTACACCTAGCATGCAGCCCTAGCGCAACAAACCCTTGTGATTTCCATTCTATACTAAGCTGCCATTAGTGGTTTTTTTTTTAAAACCTCCTCTAGCTTTTCCATCCTGAGACATAGCCAGTCTGACAATCAGACTTTGATGGTACTAGAGAGGGCAGTGTGGAAAATTTGATTGCTCTCTCTTTCTCTCTTCCTCCCTCACACTTTTCCTAGAATGTTTCCATTTTAGGTGGCATAACACATTTTATTTGACTTCCTATAAAGTGCTTCATTTTGCAGGCCTTGCTCTACATGCTGGTTTTTTATGTCCCCTTCTGTGGTACTGAACTCTCCACCAAACAGAGACTCCACAAAGTGAAAGTATATTCTTCAGTGTTACAATTATGCTCTGGGATGTCCAGAACTTGGTGAAATGTTCAACATTGTGCCTGAACTCTTTATCTGCACTGATGTCCCTTTTCCACAAGGGGTTATGCCTGACAAGTGTATCATGGTCAGGGAAAGCTCAAGAGTGCGCAGGAGCCAGGTGGTGGGAACCAAACACCAGAGCATGAATGTTTAACTGAGAAGCTCCCAGGATAGTCTTGTTTCTGAAAAATAAACGTATTATTGGGAGCAAAATGGCTTGACCTCACTTCTGGCACTGAGAGTTCAGTTTCTCGAAACCTCTAAGTTTTCATTGCTATGAAACCAAAAATGTTTTCTTAGAGCAGCATGAATTGCCATCCTCTGGCATTTCTCGGTTTCTCCATAAAGTTGTTAAAACATTAATTTGACTACATAATTAAAGAGAGCACTATGGTCCTGAAAAGAAACACTTCAGTTGCATTTAAATTTGAAACTGGAAAACAAATTAACATGGAACACGATTACCCTTTCCATAGCTAAAGCTCTGGAAACTTTCCAAAGGAGTAACAAATTATAAGGAATTTCTGTCAGGCAAAGAAATCTAATTTTTTCATTTCAGTGGGTAGCTGTTCCCTACATCCTTGGTTTGTTCTGTTCTATTTCATCTACTTTTGCCATGCTGTTTGCTGCTAAAAGCATTCTTTTATCTAAGAAACACCCTTGAACAGCTCTATGAACCAACCAGTGTGCCTTAAAAGCATGCTGAGAGAATTCTGCTTTTTCTAGTGATTCAGGGTGTTACCCTGTGGCATGTACTCCAGTAAGCTTTTTAGGCTTAAGATCAAAGGTCTGCAATTTTATGCCAAAATACTTGCAATCTATTTCATTCTGGATTTGATTAGGAGTTGGTTCCTTGAACCTGGCTTTCTGCTCAGGCCCTTTTAGCTACAGTGAACTTGAGAGCAATGGTATCCTTATAGTCTGAGGGCTATTTCTGGTCTAAAAGACTCCAAGATGTTCCCCTTCTAATACACCCCAGGATGCCATTGGCCTTCTTGGCCATGAGGGCACATTGCTGGCTCATGGTCATCCTGCTGCCCACTGGAAACCCCAGGTGCCTTTCTCCTAACACTGCTCTCCAGCAGGTCAGTCCCCAACCTCTACTGGCACATGGGGTTATTCTTTCCAAAGTGCAAATCTCTACAGTTGCCCTTGTTGAACTTCATAAGATTTCTCCCCGTCCAGATCTCTAGCCTATCTAAGTGCCTGGGGCGTTTGGGGCAGAAGAGAGGGCTGGGTGTGGAAAAACATGGCTATTTACTTTCAAGTTGCTATGCCGACGGAGGCAATGTTGTTTAGATCCTGATTTAGATTGGGCTATCCTTTTTGGCTGATGATGTCTGTTTGATCTGGAAGGTAGTAGATGGACCCATCCTACATTGATCTGGGGTAATGTTCTCAGTGCTTCATAGTACCAATAAGTGACCCTTAGTCACTTTTGGTTTCCTACCTGAATGTCTGCTGTGGGCCCTCTTTTGTACAGCAGTTCCCCTGCTCACTTGTTCCATTAGTCACACTCTAAAAAAAATCTCCTTTCAATAATATTTTCCTAAGTTATACCAACCTTTCATCTCTCCCCGCAGTGTAGCGTCAAACCTAGAGACTCTCTAGTCTTTAGATATATTATATTCAGAGGGAGAATGCTGGCTCCATGACAACACCAAGCATCTAGAGTCTCAGAGGAATGGATCTCGGTAATGCATCAACCTGCGAAGACATCTGTGGCACTGCAGCAGGGGCAAAGAGCCAGGCACCCGGCCTCATCCCTCGCTGCAGCTGCAAGGTGAGAGGTGCCAGCAGCCTGTGCACCTTGTGGAGGTCAGACCTTCCCACAGGTGTGTTCCTGCTTGTTGTGTGCCAGTTGCAAGCCCCTCAAAAAGAGCTGCCCTGAGCCTTTCAGCATGCAGCTCCTCAGTGCGAATGAAACCACCTTCATTTTGGCAACCTTCTCCCTGGCCATTTCCTTCACACCCTCAGCAAACAGCTTCACATTCAAGTGGCGCCTGAGATGTTTCACTGCCTAACACATTTTCTTGTCTTCCCAGTGGCAGAAACTTAACAGCCACATGCTAGGGTCATGCTGGACAGGTGTTTGCAGAGAAGCTCTTCCCTCTCGGGATGGTCACTGCCGGTGGGTGCGTTCTTGGGGCAGAAGGGCTGGATGGGAACACAGCAGGAGCACGGCCCTGCTTCTGCTGCATCCTCAGAAATGAGGCACTAAAGTGCCCCTGATGCTGAGCAGGCACTCTCTATGCTGTGGTGCCATTTTCTGTCCTGAACTGAGTGCAGCAATGTATATTAATGTATAGGTCAAGGTGTTGATGCATCTTCCTGGATTGGAGCAAAAGATGCCCCTTGTTTCCGCTTTCTTTTTTTCCCTTTTTTTTCTTTTCAGCTTATCTTGAATGTCATGGTGCCATGGGTAAATACCTGAAGGTTAAGGCTGTCATGTACCATTTTTCATATGGGTTTATTCTTTTTTTTTTCTTTGAAGAAAGGTAACAGGAAACCTGTGTAAAGACTGAGGTTTTCATAAAGCCAAAATTGAATGCTTTTACACTTTTGGAAGCTCTAAATACACAGAACTGCAATACAGAAATTCTGCAGGCCCATGTAAAATTTACTGTTGACTCCCTGCCCCCTCTCTTACAACACATAGGCAAAGCCTCTTAGACCAAGTATCACTAAAGCTGTATCCTTGTATAACTTTTCTATTTACAAAAGCACATTTTTAAATACATGCTCCAGGCAGTGCATCTCGGAGCACAGGATAATTCTATTTTAATTACAGAGGGTAGTTCTTCATTACTGACTGTTCAGAGAAAAGTGCAAAAGAAATCTGGTTTTCATTCAGTTGTAATTAAAGGGAATACAAAATTAAAAACTAACCCTACATATTCACAAATTTGAATTAATAGCAAGGGAAATATTTCATTTATTAAAAAATAGAAAAGACTGAAATACCAGAAATGAAATGATGACATCCTGTAAAGAATTAATATATGAGGATATAATATGAATGGATTGTCCCTAGTTTCACTTCTGTGTGTCTGATTTTCCTGTACCTCATACATTTCTCTTTCCTTTTCATTTATTCGCTATATTACTTGTCTGCTTGTAGTCAAAAGGATCTGGAGTTAAATTGCTTCAACAGCAAAGTCTGAAATTCCACTCAAGCTCCTGTACAGTAGGGGACAGCTTGACAAAACGGTATCTAATTTTTGTTCATTGTCTTTGGAATGTGAAAGGGATAGTTTATGGAAATAGTACTTTTAGTTGGTTGAAATATTTTTTTTTAGTAATACGCTTCCCTGTTTTCTGCAGATAAAGCATTGGTCCATGTGCTAAGTGCACCACTATGTCTGAATATCCTACTTTTAGAAACAAAAATATTAATGCTTCAGACTCTAAAGTACAAATTTCTGTTGAAGTATTTCTTAAATTGCATTTATTTTTACTCTTTTAATTAGATCTTATTCTCCTTCAGATATTAGTAAATTTTTTTCAGTCACTTATAATAACAGCACTGACACAGATGTGGTCTTGATCTGTGATTGGTATTGTATCTAAGGATACAGGAATATTGACAGGATCAAATAATTAATTTTTTAGGTTGAAGCAAGTGAGCTAAACTTCTGGCAAAAAAAAATGGCACTGCTCTGTCTGCCAGGTTGTTTTCTACTATTGCTTTTTCTGAAAATGCTTTCAGGAACTTACAACCAATTACAGAGTCAGGTGTTCAGTTTGTCTGGTCTTGAATATGTTGTTTCAGAAGAAATTTAGTTCTCTGTCTGGAAGTTAAATTAGACTGTTTATAGAGCACTCATGTCTTACTGCTTATTTTAAAGATAAACAAATCCTTTCCCATGCAGACCTTGCACAGTGGACCTTGTGGTAGAAATATGTTCCATGCAAAAATGTATCACTAGTATAGTTCCAGTCGGTCAAAGTTCTGTAGCACACTTACTGCCCTCAAACAATTTCTTCATCCTGTTCACCCAATAAAGCAGGCATCCTGAGGAGAATTCAATTATATTACTTAAACACATGAATATGGTACCCAGGAGGCCTTCCTGGAGACTATGTAAATCATCCCAGTTTTGGCATTTTTGATGTCGGATGACTGGGTCTGGAAAATAAAATAATTTTTTCTGAATTTGTATGTAATTATTATTACTATTGTTGGTTTTATTATCTTTCATTTGTCATTGAGGAAAAAAAACTCCCAAGATTGGCTGCTGCTTCTGTTCCACCAACATTCTGTTCCACTCCGGTAAGTGGCAAAATGAGATGGGGACAAAAAATGCACTACTTGTACCTTACATTTTTCAAGGTTTTCTACGAGGTCCCCATGTGATATCCCTAGTTGAGGACACTGGGTACAGGTGCAGGATTCAGTTCCTATCCATCTTCTCTGTCAGAACAAGCATTATATACACAAAATGGCTCCTAAAACATTAGGTATATCATAGCAACAGCGGCGCCAGTGCTTGGCATACTGTAAGTTCATGGTTCCAGTTGCCTGAAATTGATAACTTTCAGGTTCCTCAAGAAAGCCACCTGTTTGCTCCATGATAATGGAAGTTATTTTGGAGAAACATCCCATCTTTTTCCAGCACGCCTTTTGTGAGGAAAAGCTTTCTTTCAAAATTCTTGGGAAGCCTTGAACGCTTTAATTAAAAACAAATCAGCCCAAAGCAAAAACATATACTAGTTTGATTTTTAAATGTGTTCTCTCTAAAGCTGAAGGAGAACAGGCTTCCCTGTTGAGGCAGTCAGAGTGGCTAAGTTGTGCTTTTGCACTGAATTGGCCTTTTTCTTCTGGGTAGAAAAAAGCAAGAAAGATGAGTTAATCTACACAAAAATCAGTGTTTAGGGTTCTTTCCAGGCTGTTATAATTCAAAATGTTGAAAAAAAAATTGTGACAAATGTAAACTATTTGACAAAACTTCACTGTTTTGGGAGGCAGAAGAGTCTTTGGCCTTCTTCCAGAAACATACTGGCAGTAGGGAAGAAGAAAGTTTTTCTCTTCCTCTAAATACTGACTATGTGAATTATTAGTAATGTACATGTCTGATACTCATATTGTCTAAGTGTTTCTGTATGAAAATTAATTTATTAATTGGTTTACTGATGCTTTGTGTTTTGGGGTCTGTATTCTGAGTAGCAGAGAAAACAAATCTGTTGCTAGCACACTGTCAGGTTGATCTATTTTGTTACGCTAACCTAAAGAGTTACTTTAAATGAGCTGCCTGCTGTTGCAGACAGGTATCCAGCCACAGCTAGATGCTTTCTGAGTCCAAAAGAAAGAGCTCCTGCAGGCTGTGAAGGACTCCAGACTCTGTTCTTCACACCTGTGGTGAGCTGATCTTATTGACTTGAGTAGCTCTAAAGCCTCCAAGGTAAAGCTCACTTCAGAGCTGGACTGTTTGCACCAGGGAAGAGCTGAGCAGGGAAACTATCAGATCAGTATGGTGTGATGGTAAGATAAATTTTGTTGTCATGTGGCTTTATAAGAAGTCTTTGCCTTTTGTGTGATATAGAGCACATGCTAAGCAAATTGTCTTGATTTAAACAAACAGCAAAGGATTTACCTGCTGTCTTCTGCATATGCCTTACTTCTTACACTGCGATGCATGGCCATGCTCCCTGGCAGCTGGGGACCTGTTCAAGCAAAATGTGTAAAACACTCGGGGCTGCATTAGAGCATCTTGCATTCAGTGGATCTGATCTATCAGCACAACTTAGCTTGATTTTTTTAGAGCAAGAAATCTGAATTTAAAGATGGCTTACTGATTCCCTGTTGTCTTCTTGACCAGGTTAATTCTGATAAGCACTAGAATTCTCCCCTAGAATTCTCCCCCAGGGCTGATTTTAATTTGGGTCATGGTACCTACAACTACAATTGCAGTGTCTATGAAATAGACAAGGATAAGAGACAGTCAGTGTCCTGTTACACCCCAAGCTGCTGCAGGTTTGGTTCAGAAGTGATATACAAAATTAGTTGCTTTTTTTTTCTTTTTCTCCCCCCCCACCCCGGAAATTAGTCTTCCACAGCGATAGCTCATCTTAATGAGAGAAATATAAATATAAATGAGTGTAGCATAGAATATAAAATATAAATATAAATGAGTTTAGCATAGAATCAGATCTGACAATGAAGAATCACAGCAGGAGACTTCTAAATTTCATCTCCCCTTTTCACTCTGACTACTCCAACCTGTATGTCTGATTCTTCATGAATTACTGCAGTTGATATCTAGTGGTCTGGGATAAGCATGGCAGGAAAAAAACCTGTTGTTTGTCAAAATCCACAGTACTTCCAAGTGCAGAACTGCAATTCTCATGAAAACACTGAATCTGAAAAGACAGATGGGTTCTCCTATAAAAATTTCAGCGTTGGACATCTCAGCGCTCTGGAAACAGATTAACTGTTGGTGAGGTAGCCATGCCCAGCTTCCCTTTGAACTGGCAAGCTTGAGTGGAAAATTTAACAAACACTTTGAAGTCTGATCAGAATTACACATTTTATAGGTATCAATAAGAATAATAGCCTTCTGTATTCTTTGAGAATGTCGAAATATAAAAACATCTGCTTAGAGTGACCTGTAAAATAAACTAGCCACATTTCTTGAGTCCTCTCTATGTTTCTAAGGTGCACATTCACCTGCCCAGTCTGGAAAATCATTTATCCAAATAACAAACTTTTCAAATTGATGGTGGACTTTCTGAAAAATATGTTTGTGAATTTTCTTTGAAGTTATGTGAGTCAGTTACTAATTTTATTCATCTCATTGTTATAAGTATTTCTCCAAAATACAAGTGCATATCCCTAAGGTATTTATTGTCACATGTGAAATGTGCTCTGAGTGATTCTTGAAAGCT
This sequence comes from Apaloderma vittatum, assembly GCF_000703405.1. Taxonomy (NCBI): domain Eukaryota; kingdom Metazoa; phylum Chordata; class Aves; order Trogoniformes; family Trogonidae; genus Apaloderma; species Apaloderma vittatum. Next base: position 3,181 of record NW_009732416.1, on the reverse strand, counting down.
GCTGTCCTTCACTCTGGTTCATTCCCAGCTGCAACACTGTGCAGTTATACTTTTTCCCAGTATCTATGCAAAATACCAACAGCTGATTGATTTTTGTATCTTAAGAGGGTTAATTATACTCCTGAGATCTGTAGCATCAACGTAATTCATAGTATCAGCCCTAAATATTTAAACAGAGAGTTTTCATTGGCTTAAGACATCTAACTTTCAAAGGCATTTAAACTACAAACTTTGAAAATTGGAAATATTCAAAATACACTTTTACCCCACTTCATTCTTTTATTATTTACAAGTATATACAAGAAAAATGTAAGAGTTTGTTTTGTTGTGTTTTTTTTGTTTGTTTCTTTTAAATTTTATATTAAAAAGCTCTGCTGGTTGTTTTACTGTCTGTTTTCTTCATATGGATGTTCCATGCGAGGGCTCCATTGCTTCTGGAATGACTACCCCCGGCACAGACTGAAATGGCATTGGGATTGAGGTTTTCACTGGACTAAATACCAAACTCCCTTTCAAAATCCTGACGTTATCGGATGGAATTTTATCTAGGCTTGTTTTTTTGGATGCTGAATTTAGGCATCACTTTGGATGTTAACAATAAGATCTGTCCTCTGTTACACATAATCCTATAGCAAGAGATTTCATATAATGCATCGACTTTTCATTTATGTCTTGAGAAGTTTACCAGTGAATCACTTACCAGGATTTGGGATGATTTACATTGATGAGATTGACAGCAGTCATCAGATGGATATGATATGTGCAGTATTTTTGACTAGGAGGCAGAGTAGGCTCTGAGTAAAGGCTCAGGCTAGAAGGACTCGATTTACCAAAAATTTAATACCTTACTTTAAATACGGTGTTATTAAAACTTGTCCTTTTAATTGAAAGACATGGAGATAATTCTTTGTAGGAATATTGCATCTTGATGAGAAGTTAGACTTGTTCAAGTCTTATCTTTCTGTCAGAATTCTGGGTTCCTTTTGTACACAAAATTTTTCTTTAGCTGATTTTTTTTCCATGGCACAAATTATGCCCTTGTAACTTTTAGTAATAATCATATGAATGTAGCAGTTTACCATTAGCTTGGTGAAAAAATAACCTGGCCTTAATATTAGGTTTACAAGAGGGTTAAGTGGATGAAGGAAAATGACATAGTACTGCATTAATAAAGGAAGTTCTTACGTCCTTGGAACAGCACATTGCTGAACGGGGATGCAGTCGTGAGAAGGAATTGTACCTGGTCAGGAACTGTGGAGCTGTTTTAATCAGCCATTGAATAGTGACTTTCCTACACAAGATATTTTGGAATTAAATTATAAATTGAGATGTGAATATTGTCTTCTGACAGGAGACTGAGGACATAGTCAGGAATGTAAAAACTGGAAATAAAATTTTTTGTTCAGAAAGTGGCGCATTCATGCTCCCCAGAAAAAGCACCACGAGTGAGACCTGGGTGTTTCAAACTCTGCTTCTCTCTGTAACCTAAATCTGGAAGGCATCCTGCCTTATGTTTCCAAGTGGAAAGTTTACCACCTCTAGGCTGTCCCTGCCAACTCGCTGCCTGGCATTTAAGATCAGCCTGGGAAGCAACGGGAGCTTCTCTCTGTGGTATAGAGCTGTGAAGGCTGTATAGGAGTGGCATGTCTTACATATTGGTCCTGCCACGTTCAAAATCCTGATCATGGGCCAAGAATTACTTTTTATAACTGAATTCTTAAAAATTGAATCGTTAGTCCAGATCTAGTTGTTACAGACAAAGAAATCATTATAATGCAGTAACAGCTGTAACGGTTGTGCTCACCCTTCCTCTACTCCTCTGGGCCTGAAGGTGGCTCCATTCTAGGGTTTGGTGTGTGGAGAGGCACTGTATCACATCACCAGTGTCCAGAGTCCTTCGCCAGGACTGCTCTGCTCTACAGCATTGTGTTAAAGCCATCAACACCTTTTAATCTTCCCTGAACATGCTGAACAGCTGAGTTTCACTGACAGTACCCAGGATCCCACTCAGTAGCCTTTTCGTCCCTGCTGGCAAGCCTGCTTTCTGTGGGAAGCTCTCTTGATCCAGTGAGCCATTTGCAACAAATCTACCTGACTGAGCACAACCAAGCAAGTGCAGTAAGAGTGACACTGGAAATAGCCCAGCAGTGATGGGCCTGCTGATGACTCTGCACGCTCTGATGCGTTCCTACTTCTCTAGCCCCTTAGGCTTGCTTCATCCCAGTTCTTTCTCTCCTCAGCCATAACCCACTGGAAACATGATTTCTTCACAGAACCTCTAGATCTTTTTTTTCTTATGTTTGAATTCAGTTCTGAACTTACATTCTTTGTGAATCGATAAAGCCTTATCCTGTGAGGTTGTCAACAGAAAAATCTGGCAGATGATTTGTACTTCTGTCTAAAAGTGGTGAAAGCTGCAGGCTTCTTTCCTGAAGAGTACTTGGCTAGCTTGTGTTATATGGCCTAATTTACTTTTCCTTCATTTTATGACCCTTCATGGCAACAAATTGCTTTCACTTCTCTGCTTGCTTCCCACAGCCAAACTTTGCCGTGGGGAATGGCCTCCTTGTCCTCCTAGAAGTAATCAAAGGCAGGAGAAATCTCAGTAAAACTTTTAAAATTATTGCCTATTTCACATCTTTATTTCAAGCTGTTAACTGACAGGGAGTTTGCTGCTGCAGTTTGTCTGCTGGATGGAAGGAGATTATGTCCATCAGATTCACAAGTAGGTATGGTGTAACAGAGGGAGAGAGATGGGTCAGACTGTTGCCACATTTCACATCTGGCTTATTAACACCAGCTTCAGCTGATGCGGCTTGAATTTGACAGAAAAACTGCAGCTGTGCACTGGCTACGGCAGCTACTCTGCTACCTGTGCTCCTGCTACATAGGGCTGAGTAGGAAGTAATTAAGGATTTTATCTCCCAAACTGCTGGTGATTATTTGTAAGTGTCTTGGAGTCGCACTTTTTTATTCAGATGTTATTTTCCATATTACCTGAAAGACTCTCAATTATAAATATATATATGTGTATATACATATATACACACACACATATATATATACATACAGTTACAAGAAAAAGTATGTGAACCTTCTGGAATTTCACGGTGTCCTGCATTCATTTGTAATAAACTGTGGTCTAATTGCCATCTAAGTCAAGAGTATCGACAAATATAAT
>NW_009732415.1:0-20388 GCF_000703405.1 Apaloderma vittatum | reverse complement strand
CTCATTCACCAGAGGGCCTATATTGCCTCTAATATTAGTTTTTTCGGCAATATTTCTTGGCTTCTGTCTGATTATATTTGACCGTAGTATTCCCAACCCAAAGACATGTCTGTCCAGGGAGTTTAAAGAGTTGCTCCTAAAATTCATGAAGTAAACCTTGGCAAAGTGTGACCAATTTAAAGCTGAGCAGGAGCATGCAGATGAGGTTTCCAGAACTGGTGGTGAGTACACCTACTTTGTGCCAACGGCTGGGGAAGATATTAACTGGAGAGCTACTATGGTTTTAGCTAAGTACAGAAAAGCAATCTAAGACCTTCTGGCATGGTGTTCCTCAGATAGGACCTAACCATCGAGAGTGCTTTATAACTTGGTTCACTTCTTCCCTCTGTAGCATACCAGGCTGACTGTTGCACAGATTTGGCAATTGATGTTTTATTTTCAGCATGTGAAACACATTGTAGCAGAGAAAAAAAGTATTTCAATTGCATTTGTTTCTCATAAAGTAAATTTATCTAGTAGGCTTGATAGAAAATAACTGCAGCAAGTGCTTGACCTCAGCAAGGAAAATAAAGAATGACAAGGATGTAGTTTCTTTAAGTTAATTTCTTCTAGAAACATAACCTAGTAATAAATTGTATAATTTTTAGAAGAAAGTTCTTTCCAATTCCTATTTTTCTGATCTGATCTCTGCTAAAGGGACACAGCATGTCCTTCGTGTTCAGTACTAGAAAACACCTTCCACCTATTTTCCTAATTGCCTATTCCAAGTTGCATTTCCAAGTCAGGTTTACCATCAAAGAAAGCCCCATATTTGTCAAACACCTGCCCTGGATCCCTGCCCTTTGTCGTGACAAGTGCAAGAAATAACCTCCAGGAAAAAAAGGTGATTCAATATCAAGGTGGAACTTTGATATTAAGGAGTAGTACAGTTGGCCAGTCATTCAGAATCACAGCAATCAATCCATCTTCCAGTCAACATGGACTATCATTCATGATCCATGGATGAGGAATATGTAGATGCTCACATGAAAAATCACCTGATTATGGTCATCAGCAAAGGCTTCCAGAACCAGTGACACTTCAAAAAGAGGAAAAAATATTGTACTAGCAGCAATGTTAAATTCTTGCTTCTCAGTAATACTTTTAATGAGACAAACTGTCAATAAGTAGATAACATTACATCATAAAAAACCCTCTTAAATTTATGGCTACACTATAAGCAGCCAGGATTCATTGCCAAATGCAGTATATTAACTGTTTAAATGTAAATCAGCTTTATAGTTTGCATGTTTTAAAACTGTTTCTTTAAGACTGCAAATAAGACTTGAAATGTCCCCATTTGACAGTATAAAGGATGATTTTCAACTATGAGAACACTGGACCAATGTGAACAAATTCTAAAGTATGTTTTATAGCCCACAAAAGCTCAACTGAAGAGAAAGTAACTGAAGTGTCCAAACACAGGACACTCATGGGTTGGTATACTGCTTAGTTAATATGTTTGATTTCCAACAGTTCAATAGTTTCAACACATACATTATTTCAATCTGAAAGCAACAGTGTTGTTGGTTTAAAATTCAACACAAAAGGAAGGTACACATTTTCTCTGGACCCCACAGTCTCCATATTTTTAGTTTACCTGTGCGGAAAGATAAATTTTTTACACGCTTCAGTGAATGGAAAAATATGTGTAAAAATATGTGTTGACAGAGAAATCCAGAACCTGCATGCTAAAGAACGCATACTTGTATGGCATTATAAGCAATTAGCTAGGCTTAATTCAGTTAGATATTTTGTGGTTCATGAGAGCTGTTATACAGATTTTCATTTTTTTAAGAGTGTATGTTTAGAATCTAAGTTCAGTATCTTAGTTTATATAGAGAGAATTTAAATAAATTCTCATGATTTACATAACATTTGAAAATGACAGTGAATTAGCTATTTAATTAAACTTTTACTCATATATAAACATACCAGCTTTGGACAGACAAATCAAAAAAAGAAGCTGTGTACAAAGACTATGAAGAAGAAAATTGAACAAAATTTAATTTGGCTTTGAAGAAGATGGCTTAGGAGACATGAAGACACAATCGAGAGAAATGTCTCTCATTGTTCTTTTTTTATGTGGCAAAAATACATAACCATCAAGAACTGACTGTAACTAGTGATTAGATGAAATTAGAAAAATGTACAATATTCAAGATGAGTCATTTCTGACAGAAAACATCATCAGAGGTTTCCATTTCTTATGAATGAGTCTTGAAGATGGCTTTTCTTGGTGGTCCTGCTGCTAACAGTAATTTATGCTTGGTCATTCACAAATTAACATGTGTATCTCCTGCTGACACAGTGTAGATAGTGTAAGAGTGTATAATATCCTAAGAAAGTGGTGTTGAAATCCAGAAAAAAATGTATTAAATGAAGAATGTATATCTGGACTGTTTCAGCATGAGATGACGCAGAGTTCCCTAAAACAGTATTACTGTATTTTCAGGCCTCAGTGACAGTACGATAATTGAGGAAACTTAAAGGACATTTCTAGGTTATTTCATAGTTTATCAATGAACTGTCTTGTGATTTTCAACTATGTATTCTTTCCCCTGTATTTACAGATTTTTCAAAACACCTTGAAGTTCTTGAACAAAATACTGGCGTATTTTTGCTGTAAAACTCAAGACAGAGTGTGGTTATAGTTGAGCTAAGTCTGACTTCAAGAGTCTTGACAGGTTTTTGATGGGTTCCTGAAGTTCTGCAGTTCTTAAGAAATGAAAAAAACATGTAAATGCAGAAATGAACATATGAATCCGGACACCAGCGAAATGAAATCTAACTATAGACATAAGTATTTCCAACAGTCATATACGAGCAGTCAGCTAACCACAAACTCGGAGAAAACACAAATAAAATTCTGGAATAGGATCCTCTTTTTGTGTTGCATCACAGGATTGGGATGTTTATTTTAATATTTTTTTTGAGATTCTCTTTGGTAGATTTTCACAATTACAGAAAACCTTTGTCACACTGGCATAGCAGAATATGGAGTATTAATCTCTAGCGCCTGAAAGGTTCTTACTTCTTTGCCTCTGTGAAAGTTAAAACACTGAAAGTGTCTATTAAAACATGAATCACCTCATCATAAAAATCTATCAGGGTAGTCAGACTTGATTTATTCTGGTTAAATTCATACTCAGGCTTTCCAGGCGTTGTCTTTTATGTGTTTAAAAATGACTTCTCAGAGGATTCAGTCTGTGGCATTCATGGAGTTAGGCTGAGTAATCCTGTATCCTCCTCATTTTCATCCTTGCACTTCCTGTAGATGAGTATGACATTTGCCTGCTTTCTGGTTGTCAGGAAACTTTTGTGATTGCTATCACCTTTCGAGATTATTGGGCGTCTTTGTGATGACATCTACAAGAACTCACAGGGTTGCACATTGTGTCATGCTGCGGACTTGTAAATGTCGAAATGGCTTAAGTGTTCCCTAACTATTATCTTCCTTAACAGTGTTGGATGCTGTATTCCCACAGATTCTGCAGTGCCACCGCGCTTCAGTATTTCCAGTGATGTCATACGTGTCTGAGTATCCATTGATTTTAATTCCTCCTACTTCTTTCTCATGTGCAAGTATTTGTGTCCAAGCACTTGAGATAGGTTCCAGCTGTTCTTCTGTTTGGAGTGGAGTGAGAGAGATGGCCCTGTCTTTTGAGTGTTTCCTCTCTGTTTTCCCTTCACCCACTTCACTTTGGGCACCATCCTTGATGCACCTAGTTTAAAATCCACCTCACTAGGTTAGCAAAGCCAGTTGGCAAACATGCTCATATTCTTCTTTGTCAGATGGATTTCATGTCTCCCAGCAGTTCTCACTCCCTGGTCATAAAAGTCAACACTTTGCCTGCAATGTCAGTTGTGCAGACAGGTGTTGGTCTGCATGACGCATCCACTCCTGTGTCCCTTACCCTAGCTGCTAGAGTTGGTCTCTCCGTCCAGCTTCATGGATCTTCCCACAATGCAACACTTCTCTCCTATAATGCTCCACAATAACACATTTCCCTTCTGCAAGGTGTTTCTCCAGGAGCTGCATCAGAGGCAGCAGCAGAGCCAACCAAGAGCCTTCCAGGACAAAAACTATATCACGTTCTTCCATGAGTGACGTGCAGCATGGTTGTCAGATCACAGTGCTGATTCTCCTCAGATCATCTACTCCTACAATTGGTGCAAGAGGAAACAGTGTCAATCTAGTGTGATTTTTATGTGCCTTTCCTCTTTTGTGCACAATAAACAAGGACATTTTGCAAATCTATTTAATTATGTTTGGGTTTATTTTTTAAAATCTGTGTGAAGAAAAAGTACAAATACTTTCAAATTATAAGTTGGACTGAGCTCCTTATGGCTCTTTAACAAACTAGAGATATGAAATTCTGTCATATCCAGATTTACCACCTGAAATATGAAGAAAAATATCCATTTTATGATTCACGTATTTTGCAAACAAAGTAAACCTACAAAAATGAGCCAACCAGAAAACGGCTAGCAAATGCTAGGCTTGTGGTGTACAACATACAAATATTTTCCTTCTGAGGGCACTTTATTATTTACAAAAGAAAGTTCTGAAAATAAGTGGTGGTAAGCTTCTGGGTTGCTAAGAATTCCTAAATACTGAGCTAAAGATTTTAGTTTAGTCCCCACAGCAACTACTTGGAGAAGGTCTCACTTTTCTTTCAGTCATCTTAATTAGGAACTTAATTTCATTGAATGCAAAAAGCCCAGCGTAAGAAATATAAAATGTATTCTTACTAGGAGTGATCTGTAAAAAAAGTAATTGATTTTGTTTTGTTATAAACCCCTATTTAATAGGTAGATTCTCAGGCTGAGACACAAGTTTATACAAACTTATTGTGTGAAATTCTCCCTAGGATTCACAGAATATCAACTTCCAACTGTGCAGACAGCAAAGCTTCCCTGTGTTTATCTGTAAGATTGCTGGCAATTACTGGGTGGAAGGCCAAGCCCAAAGAGTGGTGGTGAATGGAGTTAAATCCAGTTCTCAGCTGGTCACAAATGGTGTTCCCTGGGGCTCAGTACTGGGGTCAGTTCTGTTTAATATTTTTATCAATGATTTGGATGAGGGGATTGAGCGCCCCCTCATTAAATTTGCGGATGACACTAAGCTGGGCAGCAGTGTAGATCTCCTGGGGATTAGGAAGGTGCTATAGAGGGATCTGAACAGGTTGGATAGGTGAGCCAAGGCCAACTGTATAAAGTTCAACAAGGCCAAGTGCCAGGTCCTCCACTTGCATCACAACAACCCCATGCAATGCCACAGGTTTTTGGAAGAGTTATTAGGAGCAGTCAGCATGGCTTTACCAAGAGGAAGTCATATTTGACCAACCTGATAGCCTTTTATGAAGACATAACTGGATGGATGGATGGATGGTGGCCATGCAGTGGATGTGGTCTATCTGGATTTCAGCAAGGCATTTGACACCGTCTCCCACAGTATCCTCATAGCTAAACTGAGGAAGTGTGGTCTGGATGACCAAGTAGTGAGGTGGGAAGCTGATTGGTTGATGGGAAGAAGTCAGAGAGTTGTAGTCAATGGGTCAGAGTCCAGTTGGAGGCCTGTGTCTAGTGGGGTCGCTCAGGGGTCAGTGCTGGGGCCAGTGCTGTTCAATATATTCATCAGTGACCTGGACGTGGGATTAGAGAGTGGTCAGCGAGTTTGCTGATGACACAAAACTGGGAGGAGCCAGAAGGCTGTGCTGCCATTCAGAGAGACCTAGACAGGCTAGAGGGCTGGGTGGGGAGAAGTCTGATGAAGTTCAACAAGGGCAAGTGTAGAATTTTTCACCTGGGAAAGAACAACCCCATGTGCCAGTATAGGTTGGGGACTGACCTTCTGGGGAGCAGCGTAGGGGAAAGGGACCTGGGGGTTCTGGTGGACAGCAGGATGACCATGAGCCAGCAATGTGCCCTCGTGGCCAAGAAGACCAATGGCATCCTGGGGTGTATTAGAAAGGGAGTATCTAGTAGGTCAAGAGAGATGTATCAGACACATCAGAGATATATAGCCAGCATACTTTACATAGCTGAACATCCACAGATGTGACAGCAATCAAGTACACAAAGGTCTCTTTTCCTTAGTTAGTTGTTGTGATGAAATTGTTTCTGAAGCTTGGAGAAGTCAGTAGAAAGCAACTGGGAGTAAGTAAAATGACAACAAACTCCTGGCAGTTAATAAAACAGAACTGAAATATAAAGAGCACAATGTAGGTAGAGATATTTGGTGCTAATCTTCCTGTGATTCTCCAGTAAAATGGAAAGACTTATTCACAGGGTAATGCTCTGAGGTAATGGGTTTAGAAGTTTTTTTCCAAGATCTAATACACCAGAGCAGAGGAACATGGGTTTGTAGCACAACTGGTGAAGGAGGCAATCGACACGCTGGTGATGGCCTTGCTGGGTGACTGAAACAGAGGTTTATGAGCTCATCACAAAACAAATAGGAGAAAGAGTGATGGGAGTTGTCAAATCTACTTTCCTCAAAAGATAAGTGGCTTTTTTTGGCCTGAATGCTAGTACCATTCTGATGGTTTGTGCAAAGGGTATGGAAGAAGGACTGGGGAAGGGGTCAGTGAAATACTCAGAAGTGTTGTATTGAATTACAAAAACATTGGTTTTGAAGTCATTCCCTTTCCTTTTTGTGATCCATGGTATTTCTCCATGGCATTCACTTATTTCATCTTCTTCCAATATTTAAATGCTAGTGCTACTGTAAATGCAGTGAAATGCAATGCATAAGATATATTCCATGCTCGAAGATGATAGAAGTAGTGTTAGAAAAAACCCCAATCTCCTCAAATCTGCATTGCTTTGTCAGGTACATGTTATAGCAGGAATTTTCTGTTTTCTCATACCTGGGTGGTATCAAAGCAAAACCTTCACAACCACAACATCACATGACTTCTTTCAAACTGCAGGGATGCCACCACAGAGCTGCCCAACTTGGTTTCCTTGGTCTCCTGCTTTATTCTGCAGCCTGAGCCCCAAGTGACCATCCTATTCACTGGCACATTTAGAGGAGCCTGGTTAATTTAATCACTAATGCAGGTGGAGATCACTTAACTCTGGATTAGATTTGACAATTAACTTCTTTAGTTCCTTCTATTGCTCTTAGTGTTTAAAGATTTAGCTTCATACATCCACCTATATCTAACTCTACAATTTTTTTATGAGATCACAATTTATTTCCTCACAACTTCTTTGCTCCGTATTTCTGCATTGCATTCTCTCTTTTTTTTTTTGCTGACACTTTGCCTCTTTGCTAATGTTTTCTGAGAATGACTTCTTATGTACATATCTTTTATGGTCTTTTTTCTTCTAATTGTATCCTAGAGCTACATTCCATTAGAAAAACTGTTTATTGATTTTTTTCCAATAAACTGTGAGGATGTGACAAAATGTTATTTAATGAATGGATGCCAGGTGAATAGACATCTGACACCAAACATCATAAATGATAAATGCTACAGTTCTGGAAAGAAGTTCTGCTGTGACTAGCAAACAGCCATTCTACTGAAATCCTTAACAATATCTACTCTGATTCCTGTATTCATGGGATGGACCTTAATTTAGTCCAAAAATGTCAGAAGAACTTTAGGAAAGTTGGTTTTAATAATTTACCAAAGATATCCTGTCCTGATTTAGAGAAGACAAAAGATGGAAAATCCATCAGGCCTCTCCTGGTATTCTAGAAAAAGCCAGTTCCATCAGCCTTCTTTACCTACTTCTGGAAGATTGAAGAGCCCTGTAGTGTCTACTTATTTTCTTTAAAGAAAATAACGATTCCATCTTTCATGTGAACTAAGCAGGAAGCCCATTAGCTCTTTCTGACCTAGTTTTAAATTGGGAGCTCTGGATTAATTTTGTTCAAGTCTGCCATCATTTCTGGAGTAATTGCTGTTCTGTATATTTGCTCTGTTTTTCTGGTTTCTTGATTCAGAACTTTGCACTTGAATTTATTACAAGTCTTTTTGTGTGTGTGATCTCTACTTTTGTTTCTGCCAGTCTTAATGCTACTGCCAAAGATAATCAACAATTATTTAATATGATAATCCTGTATAATTGTGGAAATGCTGTAGAGCATTTGCTGTATGAAATGCTCTATGGCCTCAGGCTGAGTACCAGTCCCTTTGTGTTACAGCAGAAATTCACTGATTCACTTGAAATTTATTTATGATTACTTGTTGTTCTATTTTTGATAATAATATTGGCTATACGTGGTGTTTTTTTCATCTGAGCGAAGTCATTTTCCTTAACTGAGGTTTATGTCTTTAACTAAGATGACAGACATGAAAAAAGCACTTGAGAGCCTCTGAATGCAAATTTTCAGTGATGAAAAGCCAGCTCAGGTTTTTGCATCATTAAGCAAGAAGAATGAAGTATTGATTGCCCAGGTCAGCTTCATTGCCATTGTCCCTTTATTCTAATATTGTTAAGGCATCTTTAGCCAGCTGTGAAAGAAGGAAGAGACTGAGGTGTTCCCAAATGTGAAAGAATCCCAAGGTAGAGGAAAGCCATATTTACGCCAGTGATCCTTCATTGCTGTCACAGAAGATATTCTGGGCAAGACAGAAGTTGGGGCACTGCCTTCCTACATCCTTTAGCAAAGGAGGAATGCCTGTGATATTCCCAATAGAACAATTTTTAGCAGCATTTACACTCAGAAGTGAACCAAGCTGCTGCTGGCTTTTCTTCCTTACATTATTTTCTCTTGTCGAGCTCACTGGAGTTTTTTTTTTTTTTGATTTGTACTATCATATACATGAGGGCTAAAGGTAAAAACAGGATTTGCATAAATTCAGGCATGACTTCCATGAGCCAAAACTACAGAACACAGCCTTATAAAAGGTACAAGGCCATCTGGAGCAGCAGATTCAAAATCAGATGAGCTATTCACCTATTAAATTTGATGGAAAGTAATTCCAGAAAAAAACCAAACTGACAGCTTGTTGGTATCCAAGGGAAGAACTCGGTCATTAAGCATGTTTCTGAAGAGGCCAAGTTCAGTATTATTTTTAACATTTACAGTACACAAATGCATAACAGTACTAGTAGTCTGTTCTGTAACACACTGAACATTTTTCTATTTAATTATTTTTGAGATATTTTAATAAATTTCTCTATATTTCCAATTTATAAGCTTCGTACTACACTTAATTTGCTTGGATTTTGTGTCAGGAATTCCTCCCATCTGTTCTGGACATGAAAAGAACATAGACATTCCTTGTTTACTGTGAGGATGACGGAGTGCTGGAACAGGCTGCCCAGGGAGGTTGTGGAGTCTCCTTCCCTGGAGACTTTCAAAACCCACCTGGACGCGTTCCTGTGTGGCTGCCCTAGGGGATCCTGCTCTGGCAGGGGGTTGGACTAGATGATCTCTAGAGGTCCCGTCCAACCCCTGACATTCTGTGATTCTAGGATTCTATGACATCAAGCTCTGTGAAAAACTGTCACGGGTTAAGGCTGTATCAGCCACTGAACACGGACAGATGTGAAGTCTTCATGGTGTTGAAGCCCAGCATAGCATCTGAGCATACATTTTCTCTGCATTTGGCCCCTAAATTTCTCCAAATACAGGCTCTGTTTTGTTGCAGAATACAGACCCAAATCTACCACCGTTTCATGTTAGAGACTGAGGTATTAACTATAAATATTCAGAAATATAAATATTCATATAAAATCACTGTTTTCCAAGTGGCTTCAATTTCACTGGTGTCACTCATAAAGCTTGCTTCCTTTGCATATGCTTCTGGCACATGATCAATATTATAGATCAGTCATAAAAGGGTGGGGATTGTGCAAAAATCAAGTACATGTGTAGATCTCCTTTAGAACTGAGACTGTTTATTGGTAACTTAAATTTATTTCTAATGAGTTTTAATCGTTAAGCAGCTAATCCAGTGTTGTTAGGAGTCAGAAAAAACTACTAAGAAGCAGCACAGAAACACTGAAAATAGAAGCTCTTTGTACAGAACTTATTTCTTTGAAATGTTTCATTATTGTCTTGCCAAAAATTGGCAGTGAGTTAAAAAAAGAATATTAATAAGTTAGGCTAAATCTATGGTGAAAGAAAAAACAAACCCTCCAAACAAACATGTGCATTTCGGGACATACATTTTTAAATTGTTCAACTGCCCTCAGACTCTTTTTGGAGACGTTTCCTCTCAAGACTGCAAATGATTTTGCAATTAAATTGTCTTTATTGTGAGATGATGAAATTACCCTAAACTAAATGAATACAGTTCAGCATGAGCACAGGGCAGGAGCGGCTGTTGGGCTCAGCTAGGCCTATGTACAGGAAAGGGAAGGCTCGACCCAGCTCTTCTCCTTGAGAATTCTGTTGGTGTCTCAAGGGCTGCAAGCAAATTGATCCTTCCTTGGCCCTCCATCAAACCCTTGTTTGATGAAACAGATATTTTAGGGAGCTTATGCTACTGCACTTCTCTCTAAAATATTTTCTTTGGGGCCCCTGTGTCATGAGTTTGGCCAAAAGAACCAAGGGCTCGAGAAGGAAAGCTTTCCTAGGAAAAAAAGCCTTAGAATTTCTTCCATGAACTCTGCTAGTAGATTTATTTTTAAAAGTCTTTCTAGTTAAAATTGTCTGAAAACTGAAGGGTAGAATCTGCAGCAACTAAGGCACCACATCTTTTCTTACAGATACAGGAAAGTCAGCTGTATTAGACCTTGTAGAAAGCAAATATGGTCATTCAAATGCATATCCAAGCATTTACATAATCTTTGTTCCATTACTACTAATAATCATGTTTGTCCCAAGGCCATCAAGGAAGACAAATGATTGTATTAGGAAGGCTTTTTACAGAAAAGGAATACAGAGATGAAACATTTCTGTTAATACAATTTATGAAGAGATAGGTTTTGCAGGTGTTCCACATTATGCATTTGGATTTCCAAATCTGCACCTAATATTTTTTCTTTCCATAGTGAGTATAGTAGATTAATCTTTATCCAAATATCTTTAAAAAGAACATTCTGTTTCATTTGCCAAAATTGAATATGAATTTTGAAACAGAAAAAATGATCATGTTTGCTCTAAGAATTGGCATCCCTTCTGTATCGCTCCAGGAATAGTTCCTGTACGAGTCAGTTGAGAAAAGGATGAAACTTGGTTTTAAAGTAAAAAAAAATAAATTTCTAAAAGATGATATTTATTTATTTTTTAGTGCTTATCAGGCAGAAGTATCTGTCTCCCTCTATGCTGAAATTAATTTTTTAATTTATCCCATGTATCCTAACGCCAAAAAGTGATTTTGGCAGTCCAAATCCTCTCTCTAGCTTGTGGAGAACATAAGCTAAATCTGACAGTGTTGGTGTATGATAAAAGTAGCTTCCTAAAATCCAGTGCGATGGCTTGAGTGTAACTTGACGGGCTGGTACCAAAGAAAAAACATCAAGAAAAAGTTAATCTTCATTTTATAGTGAGTCATTCTGGCTTTTGAGGTAATAAATAATCTTGACCTTTCACTAGTGTTCAAATGCATACTGGCTCATCTTGCTTAGAATGTGGTCAACTCTGTCCCCTGGGAGGAAGGGCTAAAACCATAGGAGTTCAGCCAGAAGGAAAGATGAGGATCCTGCCTCCTGCCAATGGGGTGCCGAACCATCCAGTACTGGCATGATGGACAACAGGTTTTTTTCATGATGAAAGGAAATGGGTTTGATGACAGTCATGGACTGTCTCAGGGATGCACTTTTATAGCAGATCACATCAGTAGTGGTATTAGAGGGAGAAAATATAGTATTTATGAATAAGACTAAGAAGCTGTGTAGCTGATACAATGCTTACTTTAGGAGCAAGGTTTCCTATTTCATCTTTCTTGATCCACTATTAAGGAAATATTGTTACTTTGAAAGTGCCATAATCTTAACTGTATTAACATTTATATGCACTCTTCAGAGTGATAGATAAATTACAATGATTAGATAATTTTGATAGCTGGAATGATAAAAATAGACACAGAAGGGGAACCTGAAAGGTTTTCTTTTAAATAGAGCACTAGGAAATTATTATCTGACTTGTCTGAATTCCCTTTCAGATGACTAAATTCCTGATTAAATTTATAAGGTTGTATATTAACAGCTGTACTCAGACTTCCCCTCTGAGAAAAGAACTTGCTTGTGATGTGGAGAAGATACACAACACAAGTAACTTCTAACTCCCCAAGAGGGCAGAGAACTAAGGATTTTAACTGATGACAAACTTAAATTTTTGCAAAATGAAATAATTTGGTTGAGATATATAATGTGACATGATATGTTTTTTGACATTTTAATTCAGACCAGAATTAGAATTTTGGAAAGCTGGCAGAGAATTTATGGACTCTAAGACTATTTCTTGAGATAGCCTAATTCACAGTCACATAAAAATTTGAATAATGCAATTCTATATTCAGTATTTGATATCAGAGGATAAATATGAGGAGAAAAAAAATTGTCTCTTTCTAAAAATTTTCTTTTGGTCATACTTTCAGTGTGATTAGAAAAACTACACTCAGTTCTCCTAGTATTTTACTTTTATATCAACTCCTGGTTATATTACTCACTAGGAAATACCCTGGGGCCTTCTGTATTCCTCCTGAAACAGAACAGGAAAATTAGGGCTTCTTTTATTTTTTTTTTAATTTATTTTAATGACATGAAACAAAATAGTCAAGTGGTCAAAAATTCACTAACAAAAACTATTCCTAAAAAAAAGAACTTTGGGATATTAGGATGTCTTTATAGGAGCTTTATGTTCACCCTTCCATGTTCATCCTTCTGATTTTGACCAAAATTGATGGTACTTCTTGAATGCACACTCTACTGGACGTCACTCATATTATTACTTTATTAGATACTTTACTCAGTTTCACTGTTCCACTGGCTTCTGTTTTTTATTGTTTTCCTATCAATCTCTTTCACTGTCAAAAAATATATAAATATATGTGGTCATGTATAAGCCTATTATACAGGTCATTGTATAATACTTATTTTTAAGTACATTCATGGGGGAGAATGATTTCTCCTTTTCAGTGTGTTTATTCCTGCATAGAACTATTTATGCACATACTAAAGAATACAATGATGTCTGGGGAAAGTGATACAATTTGAAAATATTTTCATTTTAGTGAAAGCTGAATGAGTATCTAATCAAGTTGAGATGACACTTTAATTTAGGTCTGAACATAAAATAAATTTAGCTTGCAATAATATTGAATTGTGGAAATACATAAAGATCTTCATCTAGGTTTGTAAGATCCTGAGCTTATAACTTCACTCGTATGCTTTCATCAATTAGGTTGTCTTTAGAAAAAGTTGAAAACCAGCCTCCTCTGAGTACTCTAAGTTCATATTTCTTCATCCAAGATGCATTCTGTGAGTCATAGGCTACTTGGGTTGAATGCACCATTTCCATTTTAGACCAGATATTTCTCAACTCCATATTAACTGTCAGAATAGTTTGGGAAGGTGGTTATGGGTAATGGTGTGTTTGGCAGCTAATAACAATTGCATAATCAACTTTCATCTTCCATTGTCCCATTGTCTAACAGATTAGGTACCATGGGCTGTTGGTTCTTTCTTTTTTATAACTATTTTCAAATCCTTATTTGGCAGAAAGAACCCTAGAGCAAAGGTAATAAATAACCATCTCTTAGGTACTTACTTGAATACAGTTAGTAAAAACGCATGTTTATAAACTGTTTCTCAACTTGTGTCAGGCTCCTAATTTTTTAGAAGTCACACATGGCCAAGTAGTACTGCAGACTGGGGATAAATAGTTTAGCTGTGGAATAAGAGGAGTTTGCTGGTAGCTTTGTGCCTAGCCCTGTTTTGTCTGACAAGAGGCACGGGTTGTTCCCCAAGATTGTTCTTAGCATTCATAAACATGCTAGATGGGAGCATTCAAGGACAGGGAAATCCAACTTCATTCAGAAAGCAATCAACCCTGAGATGAATCTACAGAGGGAGAAAAGTGTGAAAGCTGGAAAGCAAGAAGAAGAAGTTATCATTGTAATATCAGTTAAAGATGGAAAAAGAAAATAAAATTTTGAAAAGGAAAAGAAAAAGCAGAAATTATACAGATTATTTATTGTTTTTTTTTCTGTTGAATACATGAAGATGTGAATGGCATGGATTTTTCTTGCAGTAATTTATTTAATTTGCTTCTCACTTCTTATCACACAACCTTGTCTCCTTTAAGCTTCATAATATACTTTTAAGTCTGTCCTTATCCTGTTTTTTTCCATGCTTCCTCTACTTTCCCAGAGTAGAGTTTCCCTCCATACATTCCTTTTCAGATGCTCCATTTTAAAGGCTTTCTTTCATCCTTCAAGTCCAAGGCCCTTATTCCCTAATCCTATCTTACAGAGTGAAATTTGAGGCTACCTCACCTCGCTGCCAGCAGCTAGCTAACATAGATATAACAGGAATACACTACATAGTTGAAACTCTCCTTTTCCGAACGTAGACAATAAGTCTTACACTGAAACCATTCCACATAACCTAATTTGATCCTAACCAGTAAAAAACTCCACTTGCAATCTGCTTGTGTCTGGTATATGCAGAAGTATTTCCTAAAAGTCATTTAAATTCATTTAAAGTGAAGTAAAACATATGGAAACTTTTCCTTGGCTTAGAATTAACATGTTAAAATATTTTTGGATACTCTAAAATAAATCACTCAAAAGTTAGATTTGAAGTGATCAGTCTGGGAAAGAAGACAAAACACGATGTCCACTGGATCGAACTTCTATTTTCACTCAGACTGTAGCTGACTTAGGTCTACAGTGGCATACTGATTCGAGGTAAGTGTAGAGAAAGAGGACAAAGAGTACATTGCCCAAAGTTGTCTTCAGTTACTTATTGCTAAGTAAATTTAAAAAACCCTCAAACTTCCTAAGCCAATCCCAATCAAAAATAAACAAGGATACAGCAGAAACAAAGAGAGTATGCTACTACTATGTATTGCATTTTGAATCAATAAAGAAACTAGGTACATTCTAAATAAGGCAGTAGGTAAACTGCAGTATCTTCAGTCATTCAGTCTTCCTGAAGACAATCCATCTAACTGATGTTAGACAATTATTTCTGAACAATAACATTTAAAGTAACTGCTTAGTAGAAAAAATTCAGTAATAGTGCTTGCCTGTGTTAAACATCCTGAAGTACTGCTTATATATATACATATCTCTATTTTATTGTCACCTAGGTTATTCTCCCTGCTAATTAGCTTAAGTGTCCCAAGGCCTGTTTTTCTGGCCCTCAGGCCAATTGGCACAGTTTGACAATACTGTTAAACTCACTTGCTTTCCAAATCATATCTGAATTACCTTTCAGGAATGGCCTGTGGCCCATTCTAACTCCTGAATTCTTAGAAGAATTCTCTTAGAAGAGAATTCTTATTAGAGATGTATGTCCCCCTCAAAAAAAAACCCACAACAGATTACTAAATTTTAAGAGCATAGTCAGTTGAGTTCCAGTGTCTGGTTCTTCGACGTAACAAATAGCCATAACTGAAGAGTACTAGAACACGAATTATTGCCCCACTTACATTGAGCAGGTATATGATTTTCAGAAAGAAGAGGAAAAATTTCACTTCTCAATCAAATAGAAGCTGTGCTGACCTATGCACTTTAATAGTTTTTTATATTAAAAACCAATGAAAGCTTGGACTGGAAGTAACAGCATATGTATCTGTCAAGCTCAAACCAGGACACTATCCTAGCTGGGTTTAATTTTTGTGATTCAACAGATTTTGATGGGGTTTTTGTTGTTGTTGCTTTTCCTTGGTATTTTACAGTGCCTGTGATTCACTTGAAACTGCAGATCAACTGAAGAAACAGCGTGCTAAAGGCAAAATTTCAAACTAAACTGAATTTCAGTTTCTGAACTGTGATTTTTTCTTGCTGAATCTCTAGGATAAACAGAACTTTACTTGCTTCCAAGCCTCCTGCTCACTAAGGTAGGGTTCACTGAAAAAGCAAACAAGCCTGTTAAAAACCTGTCCACATAGAACTTCTTTTTCTACCCAGGCTGTGTTGAAGATGACTTACTCCAATTTGTTAAATGGCGTGTTGAAAGCACAGCTGGTTCTTTAGTACCTTGTTTTGAGTCTTCTTATGCCCTGTTCCTCACTGCTCCTGCTACTTTTCCAAGCCAGGCATGTTTGGTTTAGTAAATCTTCTTTCTTGTCTTCGTGCTCAGTCTTGGTAGGTACCATTTTAATGATGGACCTGACATTGCAAACTTAATGGTTGGACTTAATGATCTTAAAGGTCTTTTCCAACCTAAACAATTCTATGATTCTACCCTTTGCATCTTCCTCTTCCTGATGGGATCCCCAATCTCAGACAGTTGCTTGGGCTTACTGCTACACTTGAGCCTACCCTTACACAAATTGGCCTCAGTTTTTAAGCTGGGTCATATCAAATAGGCATGGCATCTCTATCTTTGGCTCTTAAGAGTGCTAAATTCTGCCCCAAATGTTAGGACCAGATCCCTAATCCTAATGGCCAATAGGTCATTAACAGTGGAATAACTGGATTTATATGTAGCAGCATTCTGAATTAACACAAACCTCCAGTAAATGTATTCCAGCTTTTTAAACTATTTTACAAATGACAAATTTCCCAAAAAGTGGTTTTAATTTTTTTTTAATGTCATTTAAATGTTTCTTAGAGAGGTCACAAGCTACACATGCATGTATAAAACACAGACAAGTCCCTCAGCAGAGATATTTTGTTGTTCGGGAAACAGCGGGTCTTCCAAGGTAGAAACCCTGATAACATCACTGTGATGTTATGTAGTAACCAAGACCTTCATTCCAATGAAACAAATTAGTAACACCTTAGTATTTGAGGTCATAACTCAGCCTACAATAGCATTCCGTATATCTGCAATATACACAGAAATTTGCATATATTAAAAAAATAATACCTAAAAGCAAGAAGTAAATACACACTTTTTATAAGGAGCAGAAAGAGCCTCTTTTGACTACTTCATTCACAGTTCTAGCACAGTGGGAATTTCTGTTTCAAATTTTATGTTACCCACAAAGAGAAAGAGAAGGATTAAAGAGAAGTCTCAAGGGAAACCTCACCAATGTTTATAAATAGCTGATGGGACAGAGCAATGATGAAGCCAGGATTTTTTCAGTGATACCCAGTGACAGGACCAGAGGCAATGGGCACAAACTGAAACACGGAAGATTCCCTCTGAACGTCTGGAAACATTTTTAACAGTGATAGTGAGCAGTCACTGGGACAGGTTGCTCAGGGAGCTCATGGTTTGGAGGTATTGAAGAACTGTCTGAACACAGTCCTGGACAATCAGCTTTAAGTGGACTTGGTTGAGTAGGGAGGCTGGACAAGATGACCTCCAGAAGTGTCTTCCAATCTCAACCATTTTGTGATTCTGTTGTCACAGAATGGGAAAAAGGACTCTGTTTTTGGGAACAGGGAACTAAGGAATCAGAAAAACTACATAGTGGAAAAGACCATTGCAGCATATGAACAGCCTATGAACAGCAAATGTTAAACCAAAAGAGTATATGAATGGAAAAAGAGAACATGTGTGCAGAAATACTTAGACCAGTCTTTCATCAAATGCAGACAGTATGTAAGGGTTAGTGGCACAGGACCACAAAGTGGTCAAGATTGGAAGGGACCTCTGGAGGTCATCTAGCCCAATGACCTGCTCAAAGCAAGGTTAGCAAGTGCAGGCTTCTCTGCTTGCGTAACAAAGAGAACATTTTAAATCTGTTTGATCCATAATAATGACCTTAGCAAAAAAAAAAAAATTGTTATAAACTACTTGTAGAAATTATCAGTGAGAGAAAGACCACAATTAATAAAGGAAGAACTGAATTATTTTATGTATAAAAATGTATGATATAAGAATAACAAAAGAAAATTTATTTCCAGAAATTATCAGATTAAGTATAGCTGGTATTCCTGTACACTGGAAAACTAACACTTATGATCTCACATATTCAGAAAACAACCTAGAAACTGAATGTTTGTAGAACAGATTCTTAGAAGATTTAACAGAGTATAGAGTGAGTAGAGAAAAAGAATTTGGGGTTCTTTAACAAATCAAAATGAATGTTGAGAAGAGATGTCAGTGGAACAGAGAAAAAGAAGGGAAAAAGTAATCTATTAGTGCATACAAGTCATTCATCATTTTAGGGACCCTTTCAGAAAGTTCTGGTTTAAATCCTGCGTACATGCATCTATGCCAAAAATCCAAAGTTTATTCCACAGCACAACAGTTTAACAGTTCTGTATTGGCACCGTAATTATTATTTTTAACAAATGGAAGTAAAACAATTCTTTCCATGCCTTGAACTATACAATGCCCTCTGAATCTAGCCTTTATTTCTTTCTAAAGCGATGAGACCCAACAACAGCTAACTTCATGATTTTACTGGATTTAGACAGTGTAATTAATATAGTCAGTATTCCAGAAATACTGAAATGCTTTGATTACTGTAATCTGGACCCAAAGCTGTGTGAACAATCAAAAATTACTTTAAAACATGCTCACATCACTTCTGGTCCAATTTCCTCTTCTATTTCTCTTCATTATGATGTTAAAAATAAGGTTTTTTTGTTCTTTTGTCCTCAATGGTGCAGTGGGAAGATGTTCAAAATCAGCTTCCAAATTGGAGGGCTTTTCAAGGGTTACGAGATAGTCTTAGGCTATGTGACAAAAGCTCTTCTGCACATAAAAAAAGAAGCACAGAAAGGCAAAGGAGTCCCTTTTGGGTTGAGCGGCTGCTGCTGCTGTATGAAATATATCATGGGGTGCAAGGAAAGAGTGATTCAGAACAGCAGAGGACTATGGGATGTTTAAGGGAGGGAGGGACAGGAGAGTGTGAAAATAGAAAGGTAAGGGGAAAGTATTTGAAACTATATATGGAGAAGTGTATGAAAGGGAAAATATATGAACTCGAAATAAAGTAGCTTACTGTCAGAAGTTCTGAGGAACTTTACTAATAGTAATAGATACACCTGAAATAGTTCATACCATACAATTAGACTTTGACAATATAGTTTAAATCTAACAACCATTTTTAAAGGAACTGGAAAGGTATACATTTCCTAAGGATTTCTCCATTTTCTATTAATTTTAAAGTAATTTTGAATGTCAGTGAGGTCTTTCTTATGTAGCTGCAGATACATTTATTTTCCTTTCACAGAGTAGCCAGTATGATTCAAAATAATAAAACAACAGAATATATAAATACAAAACGAAGACAGATTATTTTGAAGGAAATCTCGCGTCAGACACAAATTAGCTTTGGGGAAAATATGAGTGTAATATATGAGAAGAAGTGAAGATAGATCAAAAAGGACTGCTCACAGATGTGAGAGATGTCAACATTGGAGATGAAAAGCTGGGAAAACATTTATCCAGTGAAAGTTATTAGTGAAAACAAAAGTCAGAGGAATTAAGTCCAAGTCATTTTAATAAGAAACAAACTGCTGTTCATGACAGTGCTGTGTTCTGTACACTACCTTTTTTTTTTTCCCCCCCAAAAACGTAGAGTAAGGAATAATTCCAGATCCTCAAAATAATTGTCTTGAAATTAAATTTTTTATACTGACACAAATGTCTACCATATGGAATACAAAGTTGAAATCTGGTCAATTTTCTTTAAAAGGAATAAAAGTTCTGCTGAAAAGATGAAAAAACCTTGAGATATCTGGCTTGTGGGGCTGAGCAGTATGTGTTTCAGCGTTATATTTACACTTCCTGGTTTACCCATTTTCTACATTTTCTTTAGGTCTGTCTTGATCTTACTGCCACTGACAGAGGGTCAATTTTGGAAGTTTTATAATGTTCAATGATTGTTTTAAGAAGAGAAGAAAGAAAAAAAAACACATAGGAAACAGAACAGTGAGCTACTTCCACTTAAAGATCCTTTTGTATTGAATTTGGAGTCAATGAAATAAACTGACATTTAGGACTCTTTTTCTTTTTTCCTTTCTGTTTATGTTGATTTCCATTGTCCCTAACCGCTGTTACATATTGTGGTGGCACTTCTGTAAAAGTTTTGCCAAAAACTTCTAGCAGCTTCTTGCAGAGGCTGCCCCTACAGCCACCCTGTCACCGAAATCTGGCCAAGCAGTCCCAACACAGCAAGACCCTGAAACCATGAGACTTTTAAAAGTTATTGTGGATTATATTAAAAAAAAAATCTTTGGATACTGAGCTTTTCAGTGAACACATGCCCATAGCTTCCAAATTATCGTTGAAATTATAGAGCTCGAATTGCAGTGACCTCTTAATGACTTAGAGACTTATTTGTAATCATTGCACTCAAGGATC
>NW_009732414.1:0-2455 GCF_000703405.1 Apaloderma vittatum | reverse complement strand
TCATCTCTCACACTGCAGGATGTACGAGACAGGCCCGGTGAAAATCACCTCATCTCTCACACTGCAGGATGTACGAGACAGGCCCGGTGAAAATCACCGCCAGAATCTCTTCCTTGCTTTCCAGTCATTCAGATGCCAGAGCTGAAAACACCCTTTGAAAGCGATGTCACATTCCCTGTGATTATCTCCTATTGCTTCGCTCTCTCAGCTCCGTAACGCATAAAGAATTAAGTGTGGGAAAACAAGGGCTCAGGCAGTGGCGTACCGAAAGTAACCCTCTGATTTTTTTAGGAGTTTATGCCTTCACACTAAGGCATAACAACATGACTGACAAGATAGTTACTGCATCAAAGATACAGAGAGGAAAGTGATGCCTTAGTGTTGATTTTAGTCTTAACCGACATTAAATGAAAAAGTTCCCTCCTAAATCTTTTCCATACACAAGTGAAAGTGCAGCGTGTAAGGTAGTTGTATCGTATGTAAAGAGCGGAATATTAGGAACTCCACATCTAGCCATGTTGCAGCCAGCATTAGGTAAACTCTCTGAAAGTAGTGAAGCTTTTTCACTACAAGTAGGGGCCAGGGATAGAGGATGGGGAAGAAAAACATCCCTTTGCCTTGAATTCTCACCTATGCCCAAATTATACCACTCTCCTAAAAAAGAATGTCTGCAGAAATAAGCCTTTCAAATCAGAGACACCAGTGAATTTGCGTCTTGTTTATGAGTCATATTTTGACATTGTAATTCCTGTTATAATACACAGTGACATTTCCTCTTTCAATGTGCTTTTTCTAAGATCAAAAATGCTCCCATGTTCCCCTCTTCTTCTCTCAAAACACTGTTTCTGTGATGAGATTGATTTAACAATATGTTCTTTGGGTGGCATTGTATCTCCTTATGTACAAATATTTTTGTCAACATTTGTATCATGACTTTTACATCTCTTATTACAGAATAGGTAAGAAGGAATAATTGTTTAAATCTTTCTGTTTGTACCTCCACCTCACCAGAGAGGCCCTGAAGAAAAGGCAGAAGTGACGTGCGATAATGAAATACTGCCTCCTCCTAATTTCAGCTTGATAGCATATGCAAAGCTGTGATTTTGAGGTGCAACAGCCCAAAATCACCCAAAGACATCCTAACCTTAGTACACGACAACAAATGTTTGCCGGAATTATGTTGATAATTCGTTAATTTGGGATTGAGATTCCAATGACGAAATTGTCCCATCACTCCTACAAAAAATCCCTTCCAGGTGACTTGTGTCGTTCATGGCTGAAAAAGAAAGAGAGTACAAATCACAGTATAAAGGTCAAGATTAAAATGATTCCTGTTATTCCCGTGTGGACAGACCTATTGAAGCATCCACATCCTGTGCTGCTTCGTCTCATATCACACCATCTTGTGTTTGCTTTTTCATCATCAAAAGTTTACTACAAAAAGTACTTCAAGTTAGAAACCTTGGAAAATCTCTTCTACATTTAATTTCAAGTCTCCTCTACCAAAATGCAAACAAGAAAACCTCCTATTTAATTGCTTGTAACATCTCCTTCGGACATTTCTCTATCATTTTTCTGCTGCATTATTCTTTGATGAAGACATAAACCAGAGTTGACTGTGAAACTTGCCCCAAGCTTTTCTCAACAGTATGTGACAGGATTTTGCAGGTATGAAACTGCAGTATGTGTGTAAAAGCTAAAGTAAAAGAGGTCCTCTTTCAATTTGTACATTTTCTACTGCACTCTGTGAAAAGATGGTAAAATATGACAGTTTTTTTCTGTCGTGATTATCATTCACATGAACCTAAGCTATGAAAGCAGTAACTCAGAAATACCAAGGAGTGATATTTAAATGTGTTAAATAATTTTTTAGCTTATGCAATCATCTTGTGTCAATAATACATTTATCCTGAGAATATTAATGAGATAGAGATGGTTCAACTCTGGATGAGTGATGTCTAAGAAAACAAATGACTTGTTCAAGGTCACATGGGATAGTCATGGTAGGGTACAAAATCCTCTCACCTTAAGTATCTCAAGGTGACATCTTAACCATTGCATCCTTTATTGTTCAAGTACTGACATCAAATTGCAGAGCAGTTGGAAGACGTTCTATGTTGCCCTCAGAGAGGTCCTTCTAAGATATTCCTTTAGGATCCTCAGAAACTTCTACCACCTCAGGGAGCAGATGTCTGTTCCCGTGCTCCCTCTCGGAGCTCTGAGACCATCCCATTGCCCAGGGACACACATCACTGACCACCACCGCAACTCCGTCCAGTGCCCAGTCAGGCCTGGGGGTTTGCTGTTGGGGAAGATGCTGAACAAAGCTGGAGGAGTTATTTCTGCAGCCTTCAGCTCTTCATTGAAAGCAAATCCATATTCCCAGGTGCTGGAATTTAAGGTTGTCCTGTTTTCCACTGCACCACCCATAAACACCTGGGTTCAAGGCACAGAG
>NW_009732413.1:21109-36895 GCF_000703405.1 Apaloderma vittatum | reverse complement strand
CTCTCCGTTCCCCTGTCCCGGTGCTGGCCCGTCGGAGCGCGCTGCCGTGCCACGACGTAGTGTCCGGCTCACTTGGCTCTAGCATCAGCCATCATTTCCTAGAGCAGAATGTCCCTGGAGCCAACTGCGGGAAACTCGTCACCAGCGAAGAACCTGCTTGGGATGCCAGTGATTAAAGCGTGGGGAAATACTAGGGAAACAGGGAAGGTCCCAGTCTGGCCATGTGTTCTTGGTGTCTGTCATAGCTGGCCAAGCTGTCCCGGTTGGGGCTGCTGGCTCACCCCAGTGAGGAGGGATTCCTGACTGTGGTGGGAGCAGCCAGAGCGGACCCCAAATCTCTCTCCGTGGTACTCGCAGATGTTACAGAAGCTGGGCAAGCACTGGCACCCAGACCCCAGCTCTCACAAGCGTGGGTGGGTTGAGGTGGTTGCGATGCAGGCCCTTGCATGAATAAAGTCTGGTAGTAATAGATTTTTTGGCCAAACTGCTCAGGAGAGAAGAGATAACCTTAGAAAAATTATGGAATAAAACTGTAAAATAGTTTCTTCACGTCATTCATTGATTAGCCATCTTGAAGAACGTAAGTATATTCAGTTTAATATAAGAAAAGTTAGTAATCCCTTTCCCCAGGGAGTGAGATCATCAGATGAAGGTTCACTTCGTTTCAATGTCCCACATCCTCTTGTTAGACCTTGAAGTTGGCAATGCAAGAAAACAGGAACTCCACCCTGGCTGGCTGAATTGTAGTGCTCTGCAGCTAGCTCCTGACCATCTGCCTTTGCTTCCTGTTATGACAGAGTTTTTGAACTTTCTGGGATATGTGAAAAGTCATTATTTACCCTCCATTGCTGCATAGGTGATGTGAAAGTGACCGCTTAAAACATGCTGCGTATTCCTGTATATAATGCTTTTCTGAGAAGCATTTACTTTTTTTTTTGTTGGATTGATTTGAGGGTTTTTATGCATGTTTTCGCAGGTTTATTTATCTCTCTGGATCTGCCAACCCTTAGCATCCAAAAAGATGTCCTCACAATAACTGCAAATGACACTCTAAATATTACTTGCAGGTAAGGGCAAATCTGTCCAGCATGATTTTGATGGGAGTGATTCATGTTGTGAGTTTTTGTAGAGTTGCAGCTGATTTGATAGCTCTCCCATCATCACTTGTTTCTCCCCACTCTCTTTGTGCCTCCCTCGCCTTGCTTTTCCCTGACAGACTTTAGAAATTATCTTAGAGGGTTGCGGCAAGAGAAAGCTGGAGGGCACAGGGTGGGCGATCCATGGTCTTGATGTTCCCTTTTGGATTCCATGTCACTTAGATTCAGCCAAAGGTAAATCTCGAGTAGCTTCCTTATAGGTTACATGAATGTGTTCTACGCGGCTTGATGCTGTATGTGATGGGATGAAGCCTATTCCTCTCCATAGCTGTAGGGACTAGACGGACTTTAAGGACCCTTCTAATCCAAACCATTCTATGATTCTATGATTCTATGATTCTATGATTCTATGATTCTATGATTCTATGATTCTATGATTCTATGATTGCATGGTGGGGCTGGGGTTTGCCAGGTTGGCATTAATGCTGGTGCTCATCACATGCCCACGCTCCTCTGATGTTTGCTTTCCCAGCGGTCAGAGACCACTGGAGTGGTCCTGGCCCAGCAACCAGAGCAGTGCTGAGAAGCGTATCTCTGCGACAGACTGCAGTGATGGTCCCTACTGCAAGACACTTACTGTACTCAGAGTCATCGGCAATGACACAGGGGACTACAGGTGCCTTTACAGGGACAACCAGGCAGCTACGACCATTTATGTCTACGTTCAAGGTAAGTGCTTACAAAGCTCTTAGGTGTCTCTTCCTGTAGCCTCAACAGAAAAAAGGGATATCAAGTATCTTAAAGCAGTTTTGATGTTAAAATTTATTAATCGTAGAAATTTTGATCCTGTGAAGTTGTTACTATTTTTGTTTTCATGTTGAGTAATTCTAGTTGCTATCAATAGAAAAACCTTTATATCTGCCATTTTGAACTGACCTGCTGTGTGCAGTACTTGGTCTGCTATCCTGCTCCACCCAGAACTTAATATATGTACCTGTACTGTGCTCTGAGCCTGTCCTCAAAAATGCAGAGCTATTACTGACCTCAGCGAGTTTCGTATGAGAGAGGTTTATAGAGATTGTATTTTTATCAAAGCTGACTGATCTGATCCCTTTTACAATTTGTACTATCTGAACCCATTAAAAAACCTGTCAAAACAACCCCAAAACATAAACTTCCACACATTTCCTGACTGTGATGGTAAAATCTGTTTAGGCTGTAAGGGCTAAGTTTTGAAACTGAGGCTGTCAGTTGTGTAGGTACCATTGTAGACACTGCCGAGCCTCCAGTTACATGCTCAGCTTAAGTAAGCACACTCGTTGAGGCATCTGCCTTTTTGTGCTGATGGGTTCGTGCTCATTTTCTTATGTGCCCTATTTCTTTTTTATTGTTAACCTATAGTTACCATTTTCAAAAATGAGATGCTGTTAGGTACATGGATTAGCTTGTTCTATACGAACGTACATTTTTTTGGTCTGACTTTGAAGAGGATGCTGCCATTGAGGGACCCAATGTAGCATGTCACTACTTTTAACTGATATTTCCTGTAATACTTATGCAAGGAAAGTCACACGAGGGTAAATCAAATTTTTATCGGCCCAAAGACTGCAGTGGCAGGAAGCTATTCTCCACAGTGCGCACTGCTGCCGATAACTGTTTTGATAATGATATTGTAAAGCTGCGGGGGGTGAGTCTGTAGAAATATGTCTATTTAGTCTCATCCTTAAAGTGTTTTATGGCATAGAAAAGGAGAAAACTGAATTGATAAGAAATAGAAAGGGAAAGAACAAAGTTGAAAAACTTTCCGCCATAATCATGTGACAAATAATACCCATTTACTAATTGAATGTTCTTCTAGATTACAGATCTCCATTTGTGACTTCAGTTAGTGATCAGCTGGGCATTGTGTACATCACTAAGAATAAAACTGTGGTAGTGCCGTGCCTTGGAACCATATCAAATCTCAATGTATCTCTACATGCGGTAAGGAGAAAGCCCCTTATTATTTTAAGAGTTAGTTGAAATCACTGTGACATAAATAAATTGCTTGAAGTATAAATACATTTCTTAAAAACTTCTTTCCACCCTTGGGAATTATACAGCCTGTGATTACAAGGTGAGTGCTGTGGATGTACTTGTCCATGATCCTGCGCTCTCGAGATGTGGCGTGATTGCCTGTGAAAGGGAGATTGCCTGCGCTAGGATGTTAAAACTAGGTGGTTTTGGAAAATGTTGGGCTTGAAAATTTGGAGTTGTTTGATTTTTTTGAAATCTAACAATGTATTTTATCAATATTTCAAACAGAAATACCCAGAAAAGGTATTTGTTCCTGACGGCAAATCAATTTCGTGGAATAATAAAAAAGGCTTCACTATACCCAGTCATTTAATCAACTATGCAGGCATGGTCTTCTGTGAAGCTAAAATAGATGATGAAAGCTACCAGTCCGTGATATACATAGTCGCAGTTGTAGGTAAGGCAAAGTGTGGGGTTTTTTCTATATAGCCAATGTCCTTTTGCTCGCTATAACAGACTGAACCAATTACATTTGGCTGGGCTCTAGGTTATTCAATACTGACAATGCAGCTAATGCAAAATAGATGTTGTGATATATATTACTTTTCTTTTATATCGGATGTATTGTGGTTTTTTTCTGCTTCATCATGTGGATAAGTGCTTCTATTTTTAGTGTTTTACATGGATGCCAGAGATTTTTATTTTTATCTTGACATTGCAAGCTTTTTTCATAAAATCACTCTTCATAGTGAAAATGTCTAAAATCACTCTAGTCGGTACTTTACTCACTTATCCAGGATCCAAATCATAGTTGAAGGGAAGTGGAGGCAGGCATTCATCAGCAGCAGAGGGAAAGGAATTGCCCTGAGGGGGTACCAGGGGAATGGGGTCTCACTAGGAGTGAGGCTGCCTTTCTCCTTCTGCCCTGTGTCCTGACTCTCATAGGGGTTTATGCTTTCCTCATAGCTTTTGTCAGTTGTTTGACAAAACCCAGAAATGATGATTCTGTGGAGGCTCAAGCCTGAGCTGAAACTGCAGCTATTTCTCCTTTGGCTGGGGCCACAGGGACCACTTCAAGTGTCCAGATGGCATCAAGATGGTCTTGCCTTGCTCGGCACGAAGGCATAGCAGCCCTCCACCCTTTACTCTGTGCAGCAGGCTCTTGCTTCTACACCAAATTCTCACTCTAATTCAAAGCAAACTCAGAATTTCTGCAGCCAGAATATTCTGGTTTGGAATATTTTAACTATTTTATGGTACAAAGTAAGCTTTAGATAATTTTCCCAATGCCAGACTGTTCCCACTTGCTGCTGGGGAGGGAGATGTATCTCCTTTAGTCTCAGGTCTCTCAAGGGTGAGGAAAAGATGTCTAAGGCAGAGGAACTGGGTCATCATCTCCTGCCTGCTCCCACCGCCGGGGGGGCTCTGATCAAGTGCATACATCCTGAATGACGCGGTGCTGAGCTGGGAAATGCTCAGGGCAGGCACGTCCCTTCCCTCCAGGCTCGTTTGCATACCCATCATCGTGTGGCGCTGGAGCATTGAGGGGTCTCTTCGTCGCTGAGGTTTCAGTAGGAGTTTCAGTGAATACACTGGGGAAATCTGGTGGCAAATGCTGTGAAGAAACCTCTTCTTACCCCACCATCTTCTATGTGTGCCTTTTCTTTCCCCTAGGATACAGAATTTATGACCTGACAATGAACCCACACTACCAAGTAGAGCTGGCAGTGGGAGAAAAACTCGTTCTCAATTGTACCGTCAGGACAGAGCTGAATGTAGGAATTGATTTTAAATGGGATTACCCTTCCATCAAGGTAAATTTGTAATAACTTAAACGAACATCACAGTGAAATTTGATTTAGATATAATGTCGCTCCCCCTGTATAATATTGAGAAAGCAGATGATAAAACACAAAGAAATTGGTAGTATATACCGGTGTGCAAAGGGGGACAGGAGGAACAACAATAAAATTCCCAAACACCTCTGTATTTTATCTATTACAGGAAAAACGTGCCATCATACGGGATTTAAAAACCACTGTAGGAGAAGTAAAGAAGTTTGTAAGCACTCTTACCATCGACAGCGTGTCCTTAAGTGACAAAGGTCGATATACTTGTGCAGCATCCAGTGGTCGTATGAACATGAAAAACAGCAGTTACTTCATTATCCATGGTATGGCACCTTCCGCTTCAGTTTTATTGATTACTTCAGATTTGGGATTTATTACTGGGATGTAGAAGGCATCTCAGTGGTGAATCAAATGACAGAAATGAACCCAGCTGCAGCTACAGTATTTCTCTAACACCTGCTATAGGATTATTTATATACCACAGGCTTTGCTAATGATAAGATTTTAAATGATGTTCTCTGTTAGTGAAAGCTGTAGAATCTCACAGGGAAGTGGGCAGCCAAATAAACTGAGGTAAACCTGTGGTCGTCTTCTGTGTTGACCTCCTTGAAGTCCTGTAAAGCTGAATTTGGGTAGACAACCTTGCGTAACGGTTGCCTGTTCTCATTCCAGGTGAACTTAGGCTAGATTCTGGTGGCTCTGGAGGACAAGAGTCTGGGTCAGCATGAACAAAGCTAGGAAAATAAAACTTTCAGCTTTTACATTTTGAATAGATGAATTGGATAGTTTTGGTTGTACGGAAATGATGCAAAGGAAACAACTTTGGCTAACCCTATAGATAAGTATGAGGCCACATCCTACAGCCTTTTCTCAAGCCCCTCTTGGGTGCAGCCCCAGCAGCTCCACCAGCTTACTCCTACAAAAAAATTGCCAGCCTGAGAATGGCTTAATCACTTAGTCAGACAAAGGGGTTTATATTTTGAAGGAGACTGGTTTTCTTGAGGTCTGATTTCAGGGGCCAGAATACTAAGGTTGGGGTTGGTTTTTTTGTTTGTTTGTTTTAACATTCAAAGTTACTATGATTCAAGACAGACTAAATTTTCTCCTGGGTTCTTTGTGTTTCTCTTCAGTAGCCAAAACAAGACCATTGATCATACTACATATCAAGTCCATACCATCCTAAATCTTAGTCAAAAGACTAATAGCTCTCTTGGTCTGAATGCACATTTGTAATTTATAGCAAGTAATGTAAATAATGTCCAAATATCATGTGACTGCAACAGTTCACATCTGTGCTTGAGAAGAGGCTGAAGGTATCTAACTTTACCACATTGCTAGTTTGAATACCATTATTTTCTAGAATGAGTAGATCTAGCTAGCTTTATGGTATGTCTGCATTTATATATATATATAAATTTACAGGTCTGACACTACATCTGACAGTTGACACACTGTCCTAAGAGCTGAGTCTTGTCTCTGATTTCCAGAGTTCCTTGATGGGGAAACTGGTCCATTCCTCTGTGCGAGCGAAAGGACTGGGTTTTCATGGTGGGTCCATCTCTCCAGAGCCCAGTTCAGAGTCGACTGTGCTTTACTAGTGGCATCCTGCTGCTGGCCTCAGTTTGGCATCTGTTGTTAAATGCTGAGTCAAAGGGAGAATGCTTACACTTTTGTATGTGTGGAAAGACCATGTAGTTTAATTTCTTGTTTTGCAGAAAGTCCTTTTATTCATCTGGAGAGAATGGAGAATGTGGTTGAGACAAAGTTAGGTGATACAGTCAAAATTCCCATCAAGTTCAAAGGATATCCTCCACCAGAGGCGAAATGGTAAGAATCGGGACATAACGGGTTTGAAAAACTGAGCTACCCTTAGTCAAGGTAAATCTCTAAAGTATTCAAAGTGTTCTATATTTTCCCTCAGGTTTAAAAATGGAAAAGCCATCAATGCAAATCATACAGTTAAACTTGGCTACACACTAGTGATCACTGAAGCGACTGAAAAGGACGCTGGGAATTACACTGTTGTCCTTACAAACCCTACTAACAAGATGCAGAAGAGACATATGTTTACCCTGCTTGTGAATGGTAAGTGACATACCAAAGGGGTACCTTTCTTTCACGTGTGGATGTGGTGTATTACTGTTCTTATGACAAAATTCATCCCAGAGCTGTGAAGATTTAAGTGAGGGTGTTGGCCTGGAGGAGAACACTTGAGCATCAGCCCTGGGAGGGCAGAAGTGGCCCGTCTCCTTGTTCCAGGATGTGCTGGTTCAGAGGCTACAGGCTCCGGGTGTTGTTGTTGTGATGATACTTGTTGTGTGGGTTTTTTGTTTTCTGTATATTGTTCTTTTGCCTCTGCATCCTGCTCTTTTCCTGCCCTCCTTGCTTGCCGTGCTGCTGGAGTCCTCCCCCACACACTCCGCTCCATCCTGGCCCTGTCCCGCCTCGCCTATCCTTCCTGCCCCATGCAGCAGGTCCCTCCTCTTCCACCCTGCCCTGCGCAGCACTCCTCATCCTCCTCTCTGCTCCCCAGGAAACTGCCTAGCCCAAACGCTTTGAACATAGCAGGTCTTGGAAAGGGCAGTGAGGCTACATGCAGTTGGATCAGGGTTGGGAAATAATATACGTTTAATGGTCGGGCATGGTGGTGGGAGCCCAAGGGTTGTATTTTAAACCAGGGCATAACAAAGGGAGATTTTATAGGATGATCCTGAGCATTGTGTCTTGAGGACCTCAAGATGCTGGGCAGGTTCACGTCTTCCAATCGTGTCCTTGGAGATGCTCCATGTTGCACTCAGTTGTGGGGCACAGCATGAATTAACCACTGTGGGTCTAATGGGTGGACACGTTGCTGATAGGGAGCCATTAGCTGGAGGTATAACCTGCTGCTCTGTCTCCAGTCCCTCCACAGATTGGTGAGAACGCGCTGCTGGCTCCTGTTGACTCCTACAAGTACGGCTCAACACAGTCGCTCACCTGCACCATCTATGCCGTCCCGCCGCCTGCCGCCATCCTCTGGCACTGGCAGCTGGAGGAGGAGTGCACTTTCAGCCCCCAGTGAGTGCTAAGCCCTGGCTATCTTCTGCAGCTTATATATCTCTTGCCGGATGTTTGGGTTGGGCTTTTTTGGGGGGGGTAAAGCATTCCTTGTCCAGGCTCATTACCAAGTACAAACCCAATGGCCAATGAAGAAAAAATTGTTGTAGTTAATGGGCAAATTGTTGCTGGCAAGCTTGGCCGAGGTCGTTGTTGTGAGCAGAGGCAAGGGCCACCCTCAGCGAGGAGCCAGCAGTGGCTGCGTGTAGCCATTGTGCTTTCTTGAAGGGCGTCTTGGCTTGTGTGGGGTTTCAAACACAGCTGTTTGTCTGCCCCCCCTGCCCTGCCCCTAGATCTCCTCGTGGGCTGCAGGACCAAAACTCCCTCCTGAACAGAGGAAATTTGCTGTTTATGCTAATTGCAGATCCTTGTGGTGCCTTTTTTTTTTTTTTTACACTCAAGTGCTGAATGTGACGGTGCTCTTTATCTGTGTGAAAGTGTATCTCTGAGGAAATGCACTGATTGATGTTGGGGAATGATAGAGAGAGTGCCTGACTGAGATTCATGCAGCTTCCCTTATCTGGACCTGCCATAAGCCCAGATTTCCTTTTTTTTTAAAAAAAAAGCAAGCCAGAAAAAAAAAAAGCACTACTCTTTCCTGTTGTTGTTTTTAAAATGATTTCCACTAGTTTCTTCCTTTGGTGCCTGGTTACTTCCTACACAATGGCTACTGTCCTCAAGAAATTCTTGTAGGGAGTTCAGCGATTTCTATGTCTCTCTGTCTTCCTTTGAACTAAATTAACTTGAATCATTCAGTTATGAATGGAGGTTTGTTCCTAGAATAGCTGCTTCCCTTTGAGCATCCTGATGGAGCTGACACAGGCAGATTAATTAGGAAATTCACCTTTAGGCTTAGGGGTTCCTTATTTTACAGAGCGCAAAGGTCTCAGAAGGTTGTAGGGTGCAATTTAATAGAAATGTTTCCAGAAACATACTCTTCACTCTCAGATGCAGGCTGTGGCCAGTGATGTGTCTGATTTAAAGATAAATATCTCCATATTATAAAGAGAAAACAACCCACTCTCTTGAAGGGTGAATATTCATCTTATCTAATGCAAATGTCTCTACTTATATCTCAGGAAAGTTCGCTCAGGAGCCAATCCATATTCATGTAGGAAGTGGAAAGCGATCTCGGAGAGGAAGGGTGGGAATCAGGTTGAAATTAAACACCGAGTCGTTACTATTGCTGGGAAAACAAAGGTGAGCTGATTTTCTTTTCTCTTGCTTGGAGTTGATTGGCAGTTCACGTATCTGCAAATATATTGCTAAAAATGAGACTTTTCACCTGCCATTAAACTTGGGGAATCAACTCCCCAAGTGCAACTTCCTACAGAAGCCACTAGGCAGAGATACACAATTTCAGGTCCTTCAGACACTGACCAAAATAGAATCTTCACTGAGGAATGTAACTTACTTAGATTTCACTGCTTGCCTTAGCGGTCTGAAGTGAGGTGAGTTAATCTTCCCAATTAGCTATAATAGGGAGAAGCTGGAGAGGCTGAAGAGCAGGAAAAGTTAGGACTGCAACGTTTATTAACACACAGACCAAAGTCTGCCTTCTGGCAGGCTGCTTTCTCTTGTTTACTTCTGTCTGATTATTACACACTTAATGGCAAACATGTAAATGTCAAGAGGGAACCGTACTCCCGCCATGCCATGGATTTGAGCTTTGGAGGGATTTTTGGTTGTGCAGATGCCTGCAGAGCATTTTGCTGAGCTGTCGGGGTGGTCAGGCTCATGTACGTACTTTAGCACTGACAGGGTGTGAAATTGCTTGATTATTCTTTTGTAGACTGTGAGCACCCTGGTGATCCAAGCAGCGAATGTATCTGCTCTGTACAGATGTGTGGCTACGAACAGAGCTGGGTCGAGTGAGAGAGTTATCTCCTTTCATGTGACCAGTAAGTATACTCCATTGAGGAGAGCCAAGTTAATCATCTGTTTCATTAGTGATAGGCTCTTCAATGCCACTGCCTGATTTCTGTATTTTATAATATCCTTTAATCCTTCAGGGTTTTAGGTTTACCTAAGGCAGCTTTTAAAGTCACCACCAAACTTGAGCCAAGGGATAGTCCTACTGGCCTCAGTGGAGTGGTGGTTCCATGAAAATGATGCAAATGGGCACTGCTATCCCAAGAGTGATTGCTGTTGGGCTTTTGCAGTCGCTTTTGCAGAGCTACAAAGGAGTTACGGTAGCTTCACAAAATAAAGATGTACTATAAAAGCTAAAATTAACATTTTCTAAGCCAGTTCAAATCTAAAAACAAACTATAAGATAATGCTAAGAATCTTCCTAGGTTGCTGTAAGTTTCTACAGGAACAGGAACTGTATTCATTACACAGATCTTCCCTTGATCAATGTAAAATGTATTGCTTTTAATGAGATTGTACTCTTTAGATGATGGATGGGTGGATGGATGGATGGAATTTTTTAGTGTTTATTTCCTTATTTACAACTGGGTAAGATGAAGATAAAGCCATATTTGTAAAATGGCCTTTTCAAGTTAGTGTTGGCAACAAGATGCACAACCTAATAGGGATTGCCTTTATTTTGCTAACTTGCAGGGGGTCTTGAAATTAATCTCCAGCCTCGGAATCAACTTACAGAGAAGGATAACATGTCCTTGCAATGCACGGCCGACAAATTCACCTTTGAGAAGCTGTCGTGGTACAAACTCAGTGCTCACGGTTCTCAGACACCCTTTGGAGGGCTGCCCATGCCTGTTTGCAAGAACCTCAATGCTCTGCAGAAGCTGAACGCAACGGTTTCAAATACCAACAGCGAAAATGTCACCTTAGAGCTCATCCTCCGTAACATCTCCCTCCAGGATGGAGGGGACTACGTTTGCATTGCTCAGGACAAGAAGGCTAAAACGCAGCACTGCCTGGTGAAGCACCTCACAGTTCAAGGTACAGATCTCTTACTGTGAACCAAAATGAGTGGTTGTGTATGAAAAACTGTCAGGTTTTGGTATCTTTAGGCCTTGCAAGTGTTGGGTTAATGGTGCGCTCAGTCTGTTTAATAGATTTAGACCATTCGTTGTAACATGCAGGACTGGAGCTTGTCCAGGTAGCAGGGACTTGTTATTTCATCAGTACCAGTGAGAAAAGACTGACCAAGTCACTGTGCTGTGC
Organism: Apaloderma vittatum; assembly: GCF_000703405.1. NCBI lineage: Eukaryota > Metazoa > Chordata > Aves > Trogoniformes > Trogonidae > Apaloderma > Apaloderma vittatum. The sequence continues at coordinate 25,701 of NW_009732413.1, read as the reverse complement.
AAGATGAGTTTGGCTTTTCCACAAATAATGGCATGTGTTTAGCTCAGTAATGTCTCAATTTTACTTTTCAAAGCATGTTTTTCTCTCTAGCTGTATATGCATGTGTGTATTCACAGAATTAACGCTACTGCTTTGTGTCATTGACTCTTGAGCTTGAAGTGGTGTCTATAATTTAAAACTGTCATGAAATGATGCTGGTGTTCAGGTGCAAGCAGTGCAAGCTGATAATCAATCATCTTTTTACACAGATAGTGATGATTTTTCTTTGGGACCTAGATGTCCAGGCTGATTAGGCAGAGTCAGGAAAATATGTACGCATGTTCATGGGCTCTCCTGAATGGGTGCTTGACCAGCAGTATCAGACTTCTCATAATGACCTTGGAAATAGAAATGCGAGGGAAGCAATTTCTAAAGCAAGTTCAACATCAATACTGTTAAAATTTTCTTGGCTATTACCGTTTTTTCATGTCATGTGGAGTTCAACTCTGTTCGTAACTTGAATGCTGTGGCTGTTGATGTTATGAAAGGATTTGAGACTTTGTTACTGGGCCAGAGTGCCATCAGAGTGTGCAGAGTGTCATCAAGTTCTGTTACTGCAAAAATGGATCTTTAATGGTCAGTAATTTTGCCATATCTTTCAACCACAGAGCCCATGGCACCTACGCTTGTAGGAAATCTGGAAAATCAAACAACAAACGTTGGTGAAACCATAGAAGTGTCATGCACAGCAAATGGCATTCCTCCTCCAAACATCATGTGGTTTAAAAATAATGAAACCCTCGTTGAAGATTCAGGTGAGGATTGCTCCTTTGCTATGAATTTTCTTAAGGGCTTTCTTTCATGGGACTCACTGCTGATTTTCACCATAAAAAATTTCATTTTGAATCTTTACCACAAAGTGGCATAAAAGTAGCGGAATGAAGAATCAGGATTTTTTTTTTCCAGGTATTGTTTTGAAAGATGGGAACAAAACACTAACCATACGTCGAGTGAGGAAAGAAGATGGAGGGCTATACACCTGCCTTGCCTGCAACGTCCTCGGATGCAGAGAAGCAGTGGCTTTTTTTTCAGTGGAAGGTTAGTGTTAGCTTCCGTCCAGATTGTACATGAAATCTCTATAATCACTAGAAAGAATATCTGCTGACTATCCTGATCAGAGAGTTGAAAGTGCACCATGAGATTTGTGAAAAGTCTTGACCATTCCTATCAAGCTGTCATAGCCATCGTCATTCCAGCTGTTGAGGCTGACGCTTTCTTCTCCACAACATTGTTTAGTGCTTTTTAACAAGCGCTGAGTCTGTCTCACTTGTGGGTCCAAAAAAAATTCTGCCAGACTATATTACATGCAAACCTTGCCTACAAAATTGCAGATATCCTGGGGCATCTATTCTCTTGGTGAACATAATTGCCATACTGTGTTTTTTACCACTTGTAACTGTTTAAACTGTGTCACTGGTGTCACAGCAGCTAAAAAAAAACAGTGAAGACTTTTTGCAGTCTGATGTGATTACCATCCTATGTTAGTAGTAGGAACAAATAGTGGTTTGGGGTTAGAGGAGTCCAACCTTAGTCCACTAACTCTGAAAACCGTGTTTGTGAGACCATCTCTCAATTGTTCTGGTCCTGTTGTGGCACACCAAAACACAATCAGCAAAATTAACAAAAGGTTAGTAGCTGGAACCATGATGGACTTCCACCAAAAGCAGCAATGAGAAGCCTCAGACTAAAAGTTCCTTGCCCTTAGGATTAGTACATTTGCAAAATTTAGTCACTGATCGCTTCACAAGCCTCTGTCTTACAAGTCAGGGTGATTGTCTGATCTGTTCCATTAAGGTAATTAAAGCAATATCCTGTTATTCTTAGGGGCCCTGTTAGGGTATTAAAATGTTGGGAAATATGTTTACATGGAGAAGAAATTATCTGCAGCTGATATCAGTGTAGGTTTCAGCTGATGTGGTAAATATGGCTGGGGCTTATCTGTAAAAGTTGGAAAGCTGTATAGGACATATATTCCAAGAAATTTATGGTGCAGCTCATTGGGGTCATGCAATGGAGCGTGCTGCTGTGTAGGAAAATGTGTGTGGTGCAAAGGGTGAAATACAGGAGCACGATGTGGCAAACAGGAGCTGAAGAAGAGAGCTGCTTCTGTCCATTAGTAGATGTTCAAGTGGTATCTGCTGGAAATTATTTTGCTGGAAAAGGGATGTTGTAAATAAGACCTTGTTTTCATGTGTTCTTGTAGAACTGCCCTTTTCATGCCAAGCATGTGAAGAGACAAGACAGAGATTGTTCTCTGGGTCCTTGTCACAGCACTTTATTTACTATATGATAGGGGCTTTTTTAGTTTCTGGAGAAGTAGACATTTATTTTGAGTATTCCAAAACAATGATTTCTTTTTAAAATGTGAGATTTTACTTTTTCATGTTTACCAAAGGTCCAGATACTGTTCTTGGAACAAAACTGATGCTAAGAAATTGGATGGTGTGTAAAACAACACCAAACTAAGCATAATATTCCAACATAAAACCCCAAGCTTTTTTGTTTTGTTTTGTTTTCGTTTCTTTGCTCCATGTTGCACTTTTAAAACGAACCTTCAGAACAAGGACCTCCATTCTCTACTTTAATGAATGAACAAAACCAATATGCTTCCAACTATCACTCAGATATTCATTTATTTCTTCCCAGGCGCTGAAGAGAAAACAAATCTGGAGCTCATTATCCTCGTTGGCACTGCAGTGATTGCCATGTTCTTCTGGTTGCTTCTTGTAATCATCCTCCGGACCGTTAAGCGGGTAATGAAAAAATTCTCATACAGTCCTATCAGCCCTGGTCTTGCATGACAAATGAGAGCTGACTTGAGGCCTTTTGTGTTGTTTCTTTCCATTGTTCTTAAATCAACAGACACATTTTTTCTCTCCATGCCATAACATTCTTGCCTGGAAGCAGAGGCACAGAAATTTGTTTTTAATTGAACAGGCCCTTGCAAGAGAAAAAAAAAATGTTTCAGCGGTTTTGTTTGTTAAAGAAAAACCAAAACAAAACAGTGCAAGTAATTAACAATGATCACACTCATGATGACATGATGGGAAATGGTAGCCTGGCATTTCTGGGAACCAGCAAAACCCTGCAAAGTGAGAAAATGGCACTTTGCCTGCACATCACCAGCAAAAAATCTGTGCAACTACAACTAATACCATTTTCCAGGCCAACGGAGGGGACATGAAGACTGGCTACTTGTCGATCATCATGGATCCTGATGAAGTCCCTATAGATGAGCACTGCGAACGGCTCCCATATGATGCCAGCAAGTGGGAGTTTCCCAGAGACCGACTAAAGCTAGGTGTGTCTTCGTTACGTGAGCTATTTAGTGATACTGCAGCCAGCCCTGTGTTGGGGGATGTTTCAGGTCCTGGCTTGCTGTGGGGCTATTTCGCTGCAGGCCCCCTGGGTGGGTTTTGTGGTCCTGTGGGATATAATGCATCCTTTCCTTACTATCGGCCCTATGATAATTTCCAGTACATAAACACATTTTAGAGCTGCTGTTTATTGTGCATCTTTTGCCCACTGTGCCAGGCAAATAAATGGATGTATATTCATCTTCTCACTTCAAGGTAAACCTCTTGGGCGTGGAGCTTTTGGCCAGGTCATAGAAGCAGACGCATTTGGGATCGACAAAACTGCTACCTGCAGAACAGTGGCAGTCAAAATGCTCAAAGGTAAAAATGATGACTAAAACTTCATTGTTTAACCCACATGGTTCAATTTCATGGTTCGACTTCATTGTTTAACCCACATAGTTAAGCAGGGAACTGCTTGGCAAACCCAAGTGGAAGAAGAGAGTCTATAGATCATGGAAGGAGGAGCTGGCTCCTTGGGTGGATTATAAGACTCTGGTTAGAGGATGTAGAGAGGCAAGTCGTGGGGAACAGGAGAGGTGCCTGAGGACTGGAAGAAAGCAGATGTTGCTCCAGTCTTCAAAAACGACAAGAAGGAGGACCTGGATAACTACAGACTGGTCAGCCTCACCTCCATCCCTGCAAAGGTGATGGAACAACTTATCCTCAATGCTGTCTCTAGGCATATCAAGGATAAGAAGGTCATTAGGAGCAGTCAGCATGGCTTTGCCAAGGGGAAGTCATATTTGACCAACCTGATAGCCTTTTATGGGGACATAGCCCGGTGGAGGGATGGTGGCCATGCAGTGGATGTGGTTTATCTGGATTTCAGTAAAGCATTTGACACCGTCTCCCACAGCATCTGTATAGTTAAACTGAGGAAGTATGGTCTGGATGATTGGGTAGTGAGGTGGATTGTGAACTGGTTGAAGGGAGGAAGTCGGAGAGCTGTGGTCAATGGGACAGAGTCTAGTGGAGGTCTGTATCTAGTGGAGTCTCTCAGGGGTCGGTACTAGGACCAGTACTATTCAATATATTCATCAACGACCTGGATGAGGGAACAGAATGCACTGTCAGCAAGTTTGCTGATGATGCAAAACTGGGAGGAGTGGCTGACACACCAGAAGGCTGTGCTGCCATTCAGCAAGACCTCGACAGGCTGGAGAGTTGGGCAGGGAGAAATTTTATGAAATACAA
>NW_009732413.1:0-20592 GCF_000703405.1 Apaloderma vittatum | reverse complement strand
TCCACAAAAACATTAGGAAAAGCTTTTACCCTGTGAGGGTGACAGAGCCCTGGCACAGGCTGCCCCGGGAGGGTGTGGAGTCTCCTTCTCTGGAGACATTCAAAACCCACCTGGATGCATTCCTCTGTGACCTACTGTAGGTGATCCTGCTCTGGTGGGGGGTTGGACTAGATAACTTTCGAGGTCCCTTCCAACCCATAACGTTCTGTGATTCTGTGATTCACCTCAAATACACAGTATTCCTATACTGTCTGTAACTAGTAAATAGAAAAAATCCAGAATGCTTCTACCAGTGGCGTATGCGAGTTTTAAGCTAATGGGTGGTGTCATGAAGCGATGCTTAGGGAAGGTACGTGCTTCTTCCTCATCAATAACTAGAGCAATGTGACTGTGGTTTCTTTGCCATTACTTCCTAGATCTACTTAGTTTCGGACTATAAACTTGCTCCTGTAAACAATTTGCACTTTTGCCTTCTGCAGCCTGGTAAGGAGCTTTAGGCAAGTCTCAGACAATGGCTTAGGCATGCTCCAAAATAAGTCATAGTTTTGAACGCCTTTCTCCTCACTTTAAATCAAATTACGATGCTCCGCATTTAACACAGCAAAGTTGAACGCTACAGTTCCCAGACACGTTCTTCCTGAAGAGGTGGGGCAGCAAAATGGGGCTGCCAGCAGCCAGGGGCTGTATCCCACCCTGTGGTGTACTGGAGGAGACTGGGAAAGGTGGGGGATTTCTGAAAGTACAGTATGAGTGGTCACAAGTGCAGGCAAGAACTGCTGCAGACTCATTACAATGGGATGAGCATGCAGTAACAACAATAAAAATTGTAAAGCCCTGTCCCTCCAGTTTCCCAGTGCTCAGGCAGCCTGCAGAGAGCTGCCTCCTCTGCCGCCGCTTTCCCCACTGCTTCAGCTCTTTCCTCTTCCCCTTCTGTCCTTGTGGGATGAGGACACCAGCCATGTCCCCAGGGTTTTGGTGAGGCTGCAGGATCAGGCGTGTTTGGCCTTGACCCTATCTCTCCCTTAGTGAGGTTGCTAGCAACGGCTGTGGGACGATGTTTCTAGCTCCACTTGGCTGGAAGGGTCAGGCAGCAGAATACAAACTGCTCAAAAGATGTGCAGGAAGAAAGATGTTTGCTAATCTGGATTGTTTGTGTCCCTGTTCTGATATACTGCCCTTGGCCAGCTTTGGAAAATGTTTAAAAGCAGCGCAAAACCCCTCATTGATGTGCCCAGCTTTCATCAGTGTCCTGCAGTGTAGCTGACCCAGGCTATCAACATGCTAAACTTCTCGCTAGATGGGCTGGAAAAATAACAGAAGGGAATGCAGAGGAGGGGAAAAACTTTCTCTCTGTGATGCTTCTGATCTGTGTTGTCTTGCCTCTGCAGAGGGTGCAACCCACAGTGAGCACCGAGCGCTTATGTCGGAGCTGAAGATCCTCATTCATATTGGCCATCATCTCAATGTTGTCAATTTGCTTGGAGCCTGCACAAAGCCAGGAGGTGAGTAACTTCTCGGTGGCTGGGAAGGTGCTAATGAAAACCCCTATGCTGCCATTTCTGCTGCACAGAAGATGGAGTTTTAAAATTAGGGGTTGGAAGAAGTAGTCTTCTTTTAAAAAAAAAAAAAATCTATCAAGAGGGAGCAGGCCCAGAGGTGGAATAAGGGCTCAGAAGCCCTGAATTCTACATCCGGCTCCATCCCTTGGCTGTTCTGTCACTTTGCTTTTCTGTACCTGAAATCCACTTTTATAGTGGACACCTCATGTGTAACAGGCTTTGGTTCTGAGTCTAGTACCAGATTTAAGAAGTTGGTCTTATTCTTGCCACCAGCCACAGCACAACTGCAAGTTGTGACTTCCCTCCCTGGCTTTGGATGGGCTGTGGGTGCCTCTGTGTGGGAGGGGAGATTGCAATTTGGAGTCTAGCTCTGGGTGGATGAACCTATTTTACTTTATAATTGGGGACAGATGTTTTATTTAACAAATAGAGCACTGCATGCTAATTTGAAAGAAATTCAGTGTAAAGAAACTCAGTAATAATTTTTCAGGGAAGCTGACTTGTTGGCTTACTGTGGGATCAGAATTTAATTTGTAAAGTTCCATGACAGAAGTGCAGTAGATGAGAGAAACATAATCCATAAATATTTCTTTCCTTGTTTATTCCAGAATAAAATAGAGATGGCTAGTATTTGGAACCTAGGATGGAAATTTATCATTGTAACATATGCTATATGAGGCTATTTGAGCATGAAATACACATTTGGAGTGTAGGTTGAGGCCTCTGTGTCTGAAACCAAGGTTCCTGTTTTAAGTTTTTAGGGCTTAGACTGCCTGCCCAAAGATGCATGGATAATCATGTGTATACTGTATTACAGATGAGTGGTTAATTGCACTGAAGTTAATTCAGATATGTATGTCGCACCCTGTACAATGTCAGTTAGCATAGGTGGTTATTGGCACTTAGGTATGAGCACACCATTATACATTTTCACATATGAAACCAGGCCTGTGATTTTTCAGAAGTATGTACTTTCTTTTCCTTCTTTATACAGCAGAAAAAGAATCACTTCCTTGCTTTGATTAGATTTTTTTTATTATTATTTCTGGTATTTTTAAAAGCCTTTGGGTAGTAGAATGCTTTTTGAAATGTATTTCTAGCCACAGATTATGCTGTGAGAGAAGGTGGGATAAAAATGGTCTTTCTAAAGAGTTGCCTTGCATGTTTTACAGGCCCACTCATGGTGATCGTGGAATATTGCAAGTTTGGAAATCTGTCAGCTTACTTACGGAGCAAAAGGAGTGAATTTGTCCCGTACAAGGTAAGGAGTCAAGGTTAACAGTACAATGTTTGATTTGGTGAGTTCTTTCCACATATGATATTTCTGTTTCTAGTGCAGACTGAAGTGGGAGTCCTTGGGGACGCTGAGTATCTAGTACTTCTCATGGGAATGAGAGATGGCAAAGACATCAGAGGTCATCTAGTCTTTCCCCTGGCCCCTGCAATGTAGCTGTTTTGTTATTGTTAACTTAAAATGTGCAAAGGAACTGGGCTTCCACTATTTCCCTTGGCAGATTGTTCTACACTTGGCCGTATCTGTCAGGAAGTTTTTTCTGATTATCAGCCTGAATTTTTTCCTTTCTTAGTTAAGCTCAAGACCACCTTAAATAACTGCACTCCCTGCTTAGTGTATATATCCATCAGATATCTGTAGATATCCTCTATCACGTGCTTTACCTTTCCACTATTCCAATGCCAATTGATGAACCAGGCCATTTCATTTTTTTTCTACTGTTAATAATTTTGCATAATTGATGTGTCTCAATGAGTTAACATTCAGTCCTTTGAAAACGGGAGCACCCACCTCTGCATCCCTGTTTGAAAGGTGGGGGAGGATGGAGGCTGGCATTTTCAAACTCATTCCTGGATGCCTGTGAAAGGTGATCTGGCTTCTGGAGAGGCTTGGGAGGATTCATCCCCTCTGAGAGTGAGATTGCTGCATGAAGAGTATGACTGTTTGTACCTGGCGCTGAGCAACATGTTCGGTACCCTACCCTTTCTCCCCAAGAGGGAGGCCCCTGGGCAGTACTCTGTCATGCTGGTCAACCCAAGTCTTCCTGCAGCTGCCATGCTCAGATCACGGCTTCTTCAAACTGCTTGTCCATTCGCCAGGGGTTTATTTTTCTTTATCCTTGGAATCATTGTTTACTATTCTATATTGGCAAAGGCAACTTGCTGCATCCTCTTTTGAAGTAAAAAGGATAAATAAACATCTGAGAAGCCTTGAAGGAACAAGCAGGGTTTCATGATGGTGCTGACCCTTGCTTACACAAGCAGTGGGGATGGGAATGACAACAGAAAAAACCCAGCCCTGCCAGGGGAGAAAAGTCACCAAACCAAAGCAGAAGAAAGTGGTAACATGGTGGAGGAAGCCTGTGGGGCTGGCATCCTCTCTAGAGGCATTTGGTGGCTTAGGAGAAGAAGGAAATAAATCAGATTTTGAGGGCTGCTGGGGTTCTGGCCAAGGTAGTTTAGCAGCAGTGGGAGGTAAAGACATAGTGGTGTGGAGAGGCTCGAGTGTATGAGGGGGAGTTCGGCAGCATCCATGTGTGCTTCACAAGTGGTGGCCACCATGCAGCTGAGAAAGCCAGTTCCTCAGCGTACATTTATTCCCCCATATGTGGAGGTGTTGCTGCAGAGGTCACCGGGATGACATGGGAACAGGCTACAGCCGTGCTGTGGAGTGGCAGAGGATGCTTGAGGTGGTAATCTCACGTGGCCATGGGTTGGGGTTTGCCAATGCTGTCACTGGCATCTCCAACCAGAGGTGGCTGGGAGCAGTGCAGGGCTGCTGGCCCTGCCTTCAGTGGTGCCTGTGGCACAGACAATGGGAAATGTCATTGCCTCTCCCCAGGAAGCTTCTGATTTTCATTCTGCCTCTGATTTCTCCCACCCTCTCCTTATGTTTCTAGACCAAAAGTGGCAGGTTTCGGCAGGGGAAGGACAACTACGTTGGTGACGTCTCTGCAGACCTGAAGCGGCGTCTGGACAGCATCACTAGCAGCCAGAGCTCAGCAAGCTCTGGCTTTGTGGAGGAGAGGTCCCTGAGTGATGTGGAAGAGGAGGATGGTAGGATATGTCTTCTCCTGGTGTTGGAACAGCTGTCACTGGTGGGGGCTGATAAGAGACATGGGGGACTGTGTGATTTCCAAAGCTCCATCAAAGCTGGGTATGGGGTATTACCTGGATGACCAAAGTTCCCTGGCTTTGGCTTATCTAGGTCAGCATCCCAAACCTCTCAGCCCAATTCCAGGTAATGTCCTGCCTGAAAAGACAATGCCTTTTGGAGATCCATCCATTTAACTTTCCTGTGTCTTAAAGGAAAATCGCAGAGCACAATCTCCAAAGGCAGTGCAGAGAGGGATGTGCTAAGATGCTAACTGAATTTCCTTCATATTTGCCCAGAAGTTAAATAATGTGAAATGCCGGTGCTTATTAGAGGAGAGGCTGATTTGCCTTCCCTCTGTGCAGGTGGTCTGTCAGGAACAGGAAACCTGAATTATCCGCTCATTCAAAGTCTCCCCTGGATATACATAACCTCTGGAGCGGTTTCGCTGATGTCTTTGCCGTGTTCTCCTTTGGCAGAGACAGCACAAAGTGCTCAGTGCCAATATATTTTAGAGACCGCTAATTTCAGCAAGTGGTGAGATCAGACTGGTCAGGAGGGAAGCCATAGCTGATCTGCCTATACCTCAACTTCTTCTAAAAATCATTTAAAGCAAAGAAAAACATCAGTGAGATAGCAGGGAGGATGATCTTGCGGTTCCAATATGATCCTAATAGGTAATATCGGGCAGGCACTTTATACATTTCCACATGGTTTCGGTCCTCTTCAGACCTCTCTGGTGTAACCACCAAATCTCTGAGCTGGGGTGTTGTAAGTAGGCCTTGAGGTGAGAGTTTTAGCCGTCAATGTTGTAGTTCTTGACAGATTTCTTCTTAAAATCAAGAGCTGAGCAAAGTCACTGAGTTGTTTATTTCAGCAGGAGCTAAATGACTAGTTACTTCTGCTGGATATTTGAGTGCATTATTTCTCCAGGTCACTAGAGGATGAGGTTAGGCTTCTTCTACTCTAAATTAGCAGGGCTTTTTGCCAAATCTGAGTCTTTCTCGCCATGGCATATTCTTCCCCCATAAGGACTAGGTGGGGCCTCTCTCCCATCAGTTTCCAAATTCATCTACTGAAACCACAGCAAGCCTTTCCTATTCTAGGAACTCATGTGCTGCATTTTTGTTGTTTTTCTTTTGGGATTGTCTTGCAAATCTTCCCACTGGTGGGAACTCTGGAAATAAGCAAGGAGGCCTGGGGTATAACCCAACGTCTCAAAGCTTATTTTACACAGGACTAGTTTTGTGTAAATTGGGTTGTGATAATCATAAAGCCAAAAAAAGACCTTCGTTTGCTCCTTCAGTTCATTGTGACATAAGGTTAAGATGGACTTTTACCTAGGAAGCGGTTATGGGTGAAATCAGTGACAAAGGGCATGTTTGACTGTCGTCTGATTCTTTGCAGCTGGTCCTGAAGACCTTTGCAAGAACCCTTTGACCATGGAAGACCTCATCTGTTATAGCTTCCAGGTGGCTAGAGGAATGGAGTTCTTGGCTTCACGCAAAGTAAGGAACTTCTCAGGAAGAGTGACATGTTATTTATTTGACTGTAGGAAATAGTGCTGTAGGAAATAGTGCTGTAGGAAATAGTGCTGTAGGTCTATGGAAGGAAATGGCATGTTCGTCTTCGGACTAGCAGTCACCCACAACATTTTCTTTTTGCCCGAAAACATAACCGAATCATTAATACTACAGAGTGAAAGAGCCCGTGCATTTATTGACACAAATGTTAGTGATCTGCATAAGGTTTATGGGTCACCGATTCATAGCAGAATGATTAAGTGGCTGGAGGAGGGGAGCTGACTTATGGGGACTATTACAGGAATTGGAGACATATCCCTGGCAACCAGAGCTAAACTGGAGTAAAGGAGTTTGCTCTGAAGAGGTTGCCTGTAACTTCGCAGTGGGGTTGGGAGGACAGTGTGAGGAGAGGTGATGCTCACTGAGGGAACTTCAGGGATGACTCCTTGGAGAGTCTCTTGCCAAAGACACCCTGGCAGTCCATAGCACCTCACCTGTGTTTTGGCCTTCTAGAAGTGCTTTTCCATGGTTTGATCCTAAATATGTATAGGACAGTTTCTGAAGGATGTCGATTCCAGCTAGAGTGAGAAGTTGCCTGCAGTTTTATAGAAACAAAAACCACTTAGAAATGGGAAAAGGGGAATACAATATTGCCCTTAAGTGCAGGCTGGATGTTCAAGAGCAGATTTCAGAGTCTTTTCTGAAAACATGCATTTGTCTACATTTCATACATCCTATTTGGTATGTTTATGTAAAAATATGTTCTTCCAGGTTCTCCAGTTCTAGTCTGTACTAGAAGCAAATGTGCAGCCATTTTCAGAACCAAGTTTTTTACTTGGAGCTATCGAGGCTTGAGTTTTGAAATCTTTGGGTTGTTGGCTAAGCTGTTATTCTGCATAGGTAAAGACATGGACTTTTCACTCTGTAGTCAAATTAGTTTGTGTTGGAATCAAATTGGCATTTTAGTGCAGTATGTTTTTCCCAGAGAGAGTGGAGTACACAGATTTGGGTGAACCTAAGTAAATCTAAAGGTAATCAGATCTGAACCTGTTTTGTGTCAGCTTCTTAGGACAATTAATTAGCTAACTTCAAAGGCCCTTTCTGCATAGTGGATAAACAGATGTATGTTTGGACTTGGAAACACAAGTCTCCCTGAGCCAAATCAGTTGTGACCATCAAAAAAGCACTTAAAATCAGTAACTGTTGATGCTAAGGGTTCTTTCTCTCAAAAGGTTTTAAGACTTATCTGGCCTTTGAGGGTAGGAGAGCACATATGTGAAAGAGATCAGCCCAGTGGACAGAGCGGTGACGACAGGCACCATACGAAGTTGTTTACTTCTCTTTGCAGTGCATCCACAGGGACCTGGCTGCTCGTAATATCCTCTTGTCGGACAATAACGTGGTCAAAATCTGTGATTTTGGCTTGGCTCGAGACATCTACAAAGACCCAGATTACGTCAGGAAAGGAGATGTAAGTTTCAGATTCGCTATTTGGGACAGAATTAATATTAATATTTGAGAGAGAATTAATATGAAGTCAGGAGTCTTTTTTTTTTTCTTTTCACTTTAAATGGGTTTGTGGAAACTCAGTGTTTTGCTAAACTGTGATACCTTTTTGTTTTCGGAAATACTTTCAGGCCAGACTACCCCTAAAGTGGATGGCACCAGAAACCATTTTTGACAGAGTATATACCATTCAAAGTGATGTATGGTCCTTTGGAATTCTACTGTGGGAAATATTTTCATTAGGTGAGTCACTTTAGTTTTACTGAGCCATCTTAAATTTTAAACAACAGTCTGAAGAACACAGTCAAAATGTTCTTGGATCTCTTTAGCATTTTTTTTTTACTTCTTTCCTGTTTGTTTTCTCTGTTAAAATAAAATACATTTCCTTAAAAATGTGGGAACATGGACTTGTAATGCTTCTTCATAGAATTTCAGTATGTGGTGATGTGCCTCATTTATTCAATCAGTTGCCATTTCCATCATAAAATAAATTGTTTGCACATCCAAATATATTGAATTACCTTATTAACTCAGGCCATAGCAAATTATTTAATTGAAAAATAAGCACAGAATTTAAGAGTCTAATGCATTTAAATTATCATTGCTCTCATTTTAGGTGCATCGCCATACCCTGGGGTGAAAATTGATGAGGAATTTTGCAGAAGACTCAAAGAAGGAACAAGAATGAGGCCACCAGACTACACAACACCAGAAATGTGAGAAACTGTTCTTTCAGCTGCGCATGTTCACCCCACAATGATGTCAGGTGCTGGAACAAGCAATAAATGCTGTTTTCTTTATGATGATATTTTAATGGGCTTTGTCCTTCCAGGTACCAGACAATGCTGGATTGCTGGCATGGAGATCCTAAGCAGAGACCGACTTTTTCAGAGCTGGTGGAGCACCTGGGAAATCTACTGCAAGCCAATGTCCGTCAGGTACATGGAATGTATTCTTTGGTTGTTAAAACCACCGGCTGAACCCCTCCTGTCCTGCCAGCCACCACAAAATCCCATAGTTGGGTCCTGTCCACAGGAGCCATCGGAGAGCCTGGGTTTCTTCCACTGCTCCTGTTACTGACCAGTGGTTGGTGCAACATGTAGAGAGGAATGACTTGGCAGGGAAAGATCACAGAAGTTTGTACTTGTAACCAAAAGCCACCATGCCTTACCAGCAAGGGATTCTGTGACACCATGGCTGTGGTTACTTAGCTGGGGAGCTGTTGGCACAGGCTCGATTCTCTGTTGTGCTGATGGTTTCTCTGCATACTGCAGAGACATTTCGGTGGGTAGCTCCTGTTGATCTTCCTGTGCCAAAAATGGGTATCTTAATATGTGTGAGGATGTGGGCTGCAATGCTTTTAATGAGTCTTCTGGAAGATGATGGTACAGATATTTCACTGCCTGTGGGCAGCTCTGTGCAGACAAGTGTGTGAAGGACTGAACTGTGTGCAGGCGTTGTGGTGAGAGAGACCTCTGCACCCAGGTGGGACACACAGGCCTCCCTTCCAGGTTTTCCAGCTTGTGACTCCTTCTTCATGTACTACAGAAGTGGACAAGGACAGGGCAATAGTGAACATGCTGAATGAAGGAGGGTGGATTTGGCCACATGCTCTCGTATTAGACAAGTTCTCCCTTTCTGACCTATTGGTACTGATGAGAATTACCTGTTCTTCCAAACTATTGTCTCCTCTGTGCATACCAAAACTCAGAAAGGATAGGATTTCTACCAGCTTGAATCTTATGTATCAAAGAATCACAGACTGGCTGAGGTTGGAAGGCACCTCTGGCCATCAGCCAGTCCAAACCCACTGCTCAAGCCAGGTTACCTTAAGCTGGTTGCCCAGAACCGTATCTAGATGATTTTTTAGTATCTCCCAGTATGGAGACTCCACAACCTCTCTGGGCAACCTGTGCCAGTGCTCAGTCACTCTCATGGAAAAAGAGTGTTTCCTTGTATATTCAGAACATACCTTGTGTATATTTGCCCATAACTTAATATGTTTGAATTGCTGATGGTTTAAGCCCTCTTGTCATGAACTGTAGTGTACCGGCACTACAAAAGGCAAACATGATTAACCATCTGATAGCTAACAGCTAATTATGCATGTGTCTTATTGTAATCTAAGCAGGATAGGTGTAAAAAAATTAGAGAAAAGATGGAATCTGCTAAAGGATTTCTTATGGGACTAGATACGCAGCACCAAGGGATCCATAATGCATTTTTTCGCTTTATACTTTAGAGCAGAAATGTAAACAAGTGGAAGAAAATCTTTTAAATTATGTCCTCGTTGTTCATGTCATATTAGATGCCAAAATGTTGATAGAAAATTTCCTTTTTTGTTATCTGCATTTCATTCTTTTTTTTCATTTACATCTTATAGTTTAGTCTTTCTGACTATATACTGGAGTCTAATTCAGTCTTCATTTCAGTTTAAGTTTATTCATTTCCTCAGGTTCATGTTCTTTGTGTCATTGGGATTCAAACATTACTAAAACTTACATTTTTGATTTCAAAGACATCAAAAAAAGTTCAGTTTATACATTATGTTACAGTATGTCATATAAAAAGCTCGATTTTTTAATCTAAAAGTTCTTGACAGTTACACTTAAATTTCTTTCTTTTAATATAATTGCTCTACAAAGTTGATATAATGTTCGTAGTTTAATAAAACAACCAAAGTAGCACTATTGGACTAATACATGCTTCACATACACGTATGTACTGTTTATGTTTGTGTATCTCTATAGCTTATTTTAATTTTTATATATTTTTTCACTGAATTCTACAGGATGGCAAAGACTACGTTGTCCTTCCTCTGTCAGTATCGCTGAATATGGAAGAGGATTCGGGTCTCTCTCTCGCAACTTCACCTGCTTCCTGTAGGGAGGAAGAGGAAGTCTGTGATCCTAAATTCCATTATGATGAATTAGGTATTTTATATGGTGGACATCCTACTGGGGCCTCTGGGCAGGTTTTGTTTGTGCTGGGGGCAGGGAAAATGAGAGGAAGAGATTTCAGCTGCCTGGTCCATATTTAACCTCCTCCATAGGGATAAGAAGGAATCTGGAGAGGTTTTGTAGGCAAAATGCTAGTACTATTTTTCTGAGGTTTTTTTTTGCTTCCCTTTCCAGATACTCCACAAGAATATTTGTTACTTAGTTTTTAAGAACTAGAATGAATGAAAGTTTTACCAATCCAATTCAGTTGTGTTCACGCTCTTTTATTAGAGCTCCCTAAAATGTTAATGGTAATAGTTCTATCAGTAATAACCTTTCTGGCACTTCCCCTCCTGAAGTGAAATATTGGTAAATAGGTCATAAATTGATAGCCAAGGGGGATGTGACCTAATGAGTGTTGTCACTGGTTTTTGTACTCTGTTTACTTCTGGTGGCCTACTGGGACATCCATGATTGACTAGTAGTTGTAGATGCTGTTGGGTTATCATGGCAGAGGTAACTTCCCCAGTAAGGATTGTGTACTAATGCACTTAAGCAGGGCTTATGTTGGACTTGAGAGGACTTCAGGTATGTGATGTAAAGGAGAAAGATATTTTCTCCTCCAATGCGTTTCACACTTCAGTTGAACTTATGGTCCTAGAGATGTTTTGTCGGTGAGGAGGTCTAAAATATAAATATTTGAAAGACAAAAAAGCATGATTTAACACTGAAAACATCACACTTATTTTCCACTTCTAATACTTCCTGTATGTCTTCTCCTGGTCTCCACTTCCTGTTACGAGCAGAAGTAAAATCTCTCTCTGTCAACCTTTTAAAGAGACTTTGAACCTCTTTTGTCTTATACAGTGGGACGAGGTTATGAAAGTACTTGTGGAAACCATGCTAGGAGAGGCAAATTGGGGAGCTTGAGATGTGCTTAGGGGCTTCATTCTTCTGTTCTGAAGAGTGTTCATTCTTTTGTGACTGAAAACAATTTTTAGGCATGGATCTTGCTATACACATAGTGGAAAAGAGTGATCTGTTCAGTAGTGTCTTTTTGAATCTTCACAAAGGTTCTAACTATGAAGAGATGCTGATAAATACAATCTCTAAATCAAAGCTGGAGGAGGAAAAGCAAGCACAGGCAAAATACAGAGAGTGTGAAAGAATATTTAGATTGCTGAGGTAAATTAAAATCATCAGGACCTCCTAAAATCTGCCATATTTGGTTTAGGAAATAGATATGTAATTTCTGAACCTTAAGAACAGTTAGGTCAGGTAGAGAAGATTTAAGGAAGTGTAAAGGCAATGCCTGTTTTTAGAAAGAACAGGAAATGAGTAACCTTTAAATCAAGTTAACTTGAATCCTAGGAATGATCCCAGAATAAACAATCATATGAATGATGGTAAATGCCTACAGGGAAATTAAGTAACTAAAAATGGCCAGCATGGATTTTTCAAGAACAAATCAACTCAAATCAATCCAAGTTTCATTTTTAGGAAGAATAATTGATTTGGTGAGTAGCAGGGAAGGTGGATTTTGATTTTCTGTAGGGCGCTTTTGGCCCTTTTTATGGGATGGTCTATTAGAAAATGCAAATACATTTCAGGGAAATACTGCCAGGATATCAGCTGAGGCCTCAGTGCCACCGGACAGGAATCAGACTGCATGTGTGGCCTCTCACTGCCTGCACACTATTTCTGGTCCTGCTTGCATGGTAGCTTGGCTTAACTACACGGGTCTCGTTCATTGCAGCCCATGTAGGCTGATTCCTGTCTGGATTGAGCAGAAGCCAGGACTCCCATACCTAGGAGGTCATTCAGATCAACAGTCTGGGGTCCCCAGTCCTCACCACGCTGGTAACCGTAGTCCTGGCCATGCAGTTCTGTTCCTGCATGGGCAATTAAATGCAAGCACACGGGGAGCTTTCAGATGGAAAAGACAAGTTATGGAATGAGCTTCTCATTAGTCAAGGTCAGGTTGTCCAGGAGAGTGAGTGAGACTAGATTGTCTTTTAGATGTTTTTGGCCCTGTCAGGGTTGGGTGGGAAGTGGATTAGATACCACTGCAGAGTAACAGGAGCAGAAGACCTGGTCCTTGCAGAGATCCTGGAAGAACTGTTTTTGTTAAGTCTAGGAAGAAAACATGGAGAGGGAATGGAGTAACAGTTTCCAGTATATGAAAGGCTGGTCGAAAGAGGATGTTAATTAATTATTCTGTGTCCCCAGCAATAGGACAGATTTTATTTGCAGCAAATGCTTAGGTTTGATATTAGAAAAACACTCTACAGTGCGACCGGGTGCCTGAGCAAGCCACATGGGGAACTTGTAAAATCCCCACCTGTTTAAATAAATGTCTGTTGGAGATAAGCAGAACTCAACATAGCTAGACCCAAGCTGGGACATGGGATAAATGATGCTCTTAATTGTCTCCAGCTTCGTGCTTCAGGTGCATGCAGGTTTCTCTTCTGTCTCCATGACTTGTTCTTCTTCATTAGCTGTCGGGAACATTAATTTGTCCTGTTTAACTGGGGCAAAATCCGTTATAGTCCATATGCACTTAGAAAGCTGAGGACAGCTCTTTTGTTTGCTGTATTGCTACCTCTGTGAAAGCCAATTTTAGTTTTTTGTCTGATATTTTTAACGGATGTCATCCTGACCAGAGGGCTTCTTTTGGAGAAGAGCCTTCAAGAGAGCTGTAGCACTCCCTGTCCTGATCCCCGTGGTTTAAGGGCGGCTGTCTGCTGAGTCTGCTGTTGTTGTCCTAGGTCCAGCCAAGGGTCTCAGAAGTGCGGTCCAAAGGAAGACTCACATGTCTGTGCTCCAGGCTCTTCTGTTTATTATACTTCTAAGCGAAGCTTGCAGGAAGTGGAGCCCTCCAGTGTAACTGAGGAACAGGGCTGTTTTCTCAAAGCCATTTCTTAGAATTTGCTCAGAGATCAAGGTTGTCAGGAGCAGAAGGTCAGGAACATGCCACTTTCTAGGCTGTCCATCCGTTTCAATAAATGGACATTTTGAGGTTTGCATAATATGTTTTGACAAGAGGATTAACATCTCTGTAGAGAGATAAAAGGATTCTGATATCATTGTGCTGTTTGCAGCCAAGCTGTGGATAGTGGACACAAAACTTTTTTTGTTTTGTTTTCTTTTCAGTCAGTATCGACAAGGCAGCAAAAGAAAAAGCCGCCCTGTGAGTGTGAAAACATTTGAAGATGTCCCATTGGTAACCACTGTAAAAGTTGTTCAGGAGGTGAGTTTTTTCCTTCTGTTGATATCTTTTTTGTTGTGGTGGTTTTATCCTTCTCCATTTAATTCATTTCTAACATCTTTGCAGGAAAATCAGACAGACAGCGGGATGGTTCTCGCATCTGAAGAGCTGAAGACATTGGAGGAGGGTGATAAACAAGTGAAAATACCCTTTAGGTAAGGCTCAGGCTGCATGTAGGATTGGATATGACCTTTGGCTTGCAGAATGTCAGGAGACAGATTGGTTCATAAAATTTTTAAAAAGACAAAATAATTTCTCAGTGTGTTTTTAAAAACACACACACAAAAACTGTTCACTGTATGCCTGATCATCCACATTTGATACCAGGAGAGGTCATGCAGCTGTTGGAAGCATCAGCCAGCACCTCAGCAAGGAATTGTATTCATCAGCTGCAAAAGCATCAACCACCCTTTGAACGAACCGAGCCGGTGCACACACAATTGAGTGTATTTGTGAGGGCTTGTCTGCAATGGCAAAGAACTCTTTTTTTTTTCTTTCTTTCTTTTTTCCTGAAGTTGACTCTCGAGTTTTCAGGATGTACCTGGGTGTATTTTCAGAGTATTGTACGGGGGTTTCATTGTGCAGCTCACAGGAAGCACAGTGGCATTTGTGGAGCTGAAACCTCACGTATGCTTTCTGAGAGCTTCTCAGGAGTTATTTTTTTCCAGGACAGCTTCAGTGCAAACAAAGGTACACTGCAGTTACAACTGCACCACAGCTGAAAAGTGTGAAGCCTCTCAAAATTTCTCTCCATTTCATCTGTGGTCACAGTCTAACTCCTTGTATCTTTTACATGTGTTAGTGAAGTTAGGGCGTATGAAAAGATATCTCCTTATAATCATGTTTAAAAAGGCCTGAAGCCAGTTTTGCTAAGTGCACCATTTGGCTTTGGTCATGGCTGTGATGGAGAGCAGCTGCTGGCAGGAATCACCCACCTACCCTCCAGACGACAGCCTCCACGTCTCTCTCAGTCCTGTTCCTGCTTCTTTTTTGCAGCACGCTGGTGCCCAGCAAGAGTAACGAGTCTGTCATGTCTGAGACCTCCAACCAGACGAGCGGCTACCAGTCTGGCTACCACTCGGATGACATGGACACCACCATCTACTCCAGTGAGGAGACCGAACTCTTGTGTGCCCGGGAGGCTTCGCCCCCGCTCTGTCATGCGCATGGCCTCGCCTACGATGGCCCCACGCCCCTCGCCTCCCCCCCGCTCTAGGGCAAAGCCAGCAGCTCCAGGTGCCCCTTCCCACTGAGATGTGCCTTCCTTGCCTGGGCTGGTGGCCTTCAGGTTTGATGTGTAGAAAGATGGCATCCGTCAGACTGAGAAAAGACATTTATTTTTTCCTGAAGAGGATGCAGGAGTGTCTGGCAGTGCAACTGCGCCGTGCCGGGCTGCCGGGCGCTTTCCTTGAGAGATGCTGGCGGCTGAGGGTGCAAAGCGCCAGCTGTGGATTATGGGCTGTGCCGACCTGATGGCAGAGGCAGCGTGGTGACCTTTGGGACTCTGATGACATACCGAGCATCTGCCCGATGCAGGCAGTGGCACAGCGTTCAGCTTGACTGTTTCTAGTTGTACGAAATAATGGAACAGCCCTGCTCTTTTTTTTTTCTGTTTTTTTTTTGGTTGTTGTTGGGTTTTTTTTGTTTTCCCTTTGTGGCTGGGCTCCAGGAAGGAAACAGCACAGCACTGGCTTCTTGTTTCTCAGAGTTATCCCTTGCTTGCACCTCCACAAACAAAAAAAGGAACCTCCAGCTCAAGGCTCTGGCACTCACTGTCGGCCTGAGACTAAACATAGGCTGCGCTAAATATAGGTGAAGGTGATGGTCTCTGTCCTTGACTGAGAAACAAAGTTGTTGTACCAGACCTCAGGAGCTCCATTTGCTTTCAAGACTTGTGTGGGTGAGGTAGGTTAGTAGGGAGAAGGCAGAGCACCGAGCAGTGGGACACCTGGGGGCATGCCTCACCTCTGGGCATGGCTCTGCCCCCCATCCTCCCTGGCACCCTTGACCCATGCCAGGTGCCTCCCTGCTTCTGAGCTAGCCTGAAACAGCTGCAGAAAATACCCCCAGCTCTGAATCGCCGCTGGTGCAGCCTCTACAACAGATAGGAAAAGCAATGTACTCTACCTTAGGACTGCGGGAAGCCCTGTGGTTCCTATGGGGCTTTCTAAAGGCACCCTACCTTCTCCTCTCATGCTCCCTCCCTCAGATGTAGTTCTGACTCCTTTCACTTTGCAAACTCAAAAGCCCGTTTGCAATGGCAGAGATCTCAGTTTATGTAGTCCTGGGAATCCGTGACTGGTTTCATGGCAGCTCCGATGTTCTCTGAGTGGTGAGATTGTGCCTGATTGTTGGACAACTTCTTACCTGTGGTCTTGTGGTCCCAGAGCTCTATTGATAAGACACAAGACAGGCTACAAGATTTTAAAATGTAAAGCTATTTCTACTGAATTCTTTTTTTTTGTATTTTTATAATTATTTTTTTTTGTTTGTACTTACTATAATGTCAAATGCCAGGAACCATGAATATAAGGCATATACAGTATTTATAGCCTCTTTATGTAGAAATAAATGTAATATATTAAAATATAAATATATATTATATAATGGATGTTGTACTATTCACATTTTTTATCAGTCTTCTGTAGCATTACAAGGATCATAACGTTTTTAATAGCTAAAACTTTTCACTTTATTAAAAGGGACTGGAAATTTAGAGTTGGGGACTACAAGTAAATCTGTTTGCTTTTCTTGCATATATTCTATCCTTTCTATTGACAGGAAAGCTTATCAAGTGCTACTTATTTCAAGTGCCATTTAATGAGTCTCACTATTTATACCACTGCATGGCACTATGAACATTTCTGTGGGTACCTATACTAAAGGAACTTGTGTGATTTTTAGCAGTTGGCAGTAAGTGCCTTTAGAGAAATGGTCAAGGGAGTAGACCGCTTGTACAGACTGACTCTCCTCTGAAAGAGTTCATTGTGTTCAGTTGGGGAATGGTTGATCTAATTGTATTGTGGCTTTTGCCTGGGGAGTGGCCGTTTCCCTTAAAAGCCTTGTTCATCTTTTCCCGCTTGTGTTTCTTCCAACTCACTTCTTACAGCTGAAGTGTTGTCCCAGCTCTTGCGCAGCTACGTCTTCCTTTATGTTAAATCTGTACTTAAAGCTCCCACTTTCTCACTTTATTGACTGCTTTTTGGCTTCCTCTTCCGCGCTGTGTAGGCCTTCATTCTCAGTGCAAGGCTAGTCACCTCTGGAGTGTCAGGACTCAAAGAATCCTAACAGCTTATGCTAGAAAAAGTGCAAGGGAAGTTAAACCATGAACTTCAGGCTTCAATTCACCTTCTTTGTATTGCAGTATGAAATGAGACCTTCATAGGGCAGTGCATAGTGAGAGCAGTTGTCTACGAAGTCGGAGATCTCCCTGCTGAACTCTTGTCGGCTGAATATGGCACTAATATTGTCTGCACACTACATGCATGCCTCAACTCCAAGGCTGTGAAATGTCAAACTTCAAACATTTCTCCCTTTGTCTCCCTGAATCGAAAGCATTTTTTAGCCAGGAAAGCAGGAGCTGGAAACTCAGGTAGCGAAATAGGGGAGAGACTTCCTAGATCTGCTGTAAGGGCTTCTAGGAAGAACTTTTCTTTTCACGTATGTGTTTATCTTGCTTCCCAGGCAAGAGTCTAGCCAGTAGAGTATGCTCAACAAACAATGCTACATTCTTTAACATCCCCCCTTCCCAGTATTCCTCAATATCCTTAATGAAATTGTTCTTCTACGTATTATTGTACAAAATATACTATGTATATTTTTATGATGGACATAAAATACTGATGCTAGCTGAAGCTTGATGGGTACCCTACTGAGCCACATATTGGAGAGTCCCGACAGAGAGGTGGAGATGGAGATATGTCATTGATGTCCATCTGCCTTAGATCTGAAACTCCCCAAGGTTTGGGATGTTCAATTTAAACATCCCATTTTGTAGTTTTGTTTCCTCTCCAGCTTGGTGTGACACACAATATGTGCCACATATATGTAGTCAGATGATTCCCTGTGTGTTTGTAGCACCCCTAAAGCAGTCATCCACCATAATGCAGACTGATGAAGATGCAGTATAGCAGTTTCAGCAAATGACTGCTCATTTATCATCCTTGTCACCAATGAAACTCTCTTGTAGGCCCGAATCACTTTAAATATGCTTGGAAAATGTGGGAACTAGCACACACCTGCTTTAGGAAAGGAAATTAGCTTCTACAAGAAAACAAACAAAAAAACCAACCCATATATTCAGTTTCAGTAACAAGCAAAACTTCTATAAATGCGTTCATATATTTGGCATCCAGTAACACAATTCTTTTCTTAGACCGTGGCCATTACATCCTCTAAAACACCTGGACTTTTTGTTGTGATCTGAATGGAGCACATTCAGCTAAACCCCAGTCAGGCCACATCTGTCTTGGTACATGATTTAAATTCCAAAAAGGATATTTTCAATGGAACAACAGAGTGCCCAGATTTGCAAATGCCTTGCAAACCAGTCCCAGCTTTATCTCCATTCTGCAGCCCTGCAGCAAAGCATCTGCATTTGGATCAGCACCCTTATCCATGAACTGCATGGGAGACTCCAGCCTGGATCTGAGCCCAGTGAACGGCAGACAGAAGGGACGCTCGTGAGATTAGGGATCCAAACATATCACTGTGAGCAGCTGGGTAGGAGTGGGGTGAAGCAACGATGGGGTTGACTCCTCCTGTTCAGAGCTGCCAGAATGAACTGTAGTTGCTGGTGGGTTCGGAGGTGGGGAATCAGAGCTATGCCTGAACTAGGCAGTTTTGGGGCTTAAGATGGCTCGTGTCAGCTCTTATCAGTGTAAACACATCCCCTCTGAAGAATGCAGGGGCATTCAAACATTTTAGCTAGGTCCTTCTCCCTGAAAAAAATACCATGAAATGTATCTCATTCTTTGCATGGAAAAGTCTTGGCAAATCCAGTCCTTGCCCAAGTGGTTTTTTATTAATGCTTCTCCAATCACAAGCAACTGTATTTCACACAAGCATACAAAGTGTTAAAATAATCCTCCATGCCACCTTCTGATGTGATTGTCCCCAAGTACAATGCTTGGGGACCTGGAACAGAATGTTTGTTAACTGTAAAAGCAGTGTGTGACTGAAAAAGGTTTCAGTCACAGAGTTGTTGAAATTGTGGACAAAAACTGCCTGCTAATTGCATCTTCTTTGGATGATTCTAAGGCTGGAAAACATACTTGGGTAGCATAGATAACCTCCAGATATAAAGCTGGAATTTGTTATTTTTATGTGAAACATTCCCAAACTGTGAATTATCTGAGGTTTCCCCTCATCGCTGATATAGGAGTACACACTCTGTGTTACCTCACAGTATGGGACCTCACAAAGCAACAGCAAGTGCAAGAAAAACAAAGTTAACTTTTGTTCTTCCTAATTGACAAATTTATTAGGGACAGAAGTTAACCAACACAGACCTTTTCTTTGGGCTTCAGCCTTGGATTTTCATTCTGCCTGGCTGAGCATTGCATTCTGTGTCATAATATATGTCCTCAGCTCCTCAACCCCTGACATTTGGGCTGATTAAATCCCAGAAGGTCACTGGGAAACCTAGCAGGAGCTCATAACATATGGTGCTGATAAACATCTTGGCATTAGAGATAAGGAGCTGGTCAATGTAATCTTAGGAAGCCCAGGTTTTGTTACCATAAAACTATACAATGTAAAGCCTAATCCCTACACAGATTTAATTGGCTGTTAAACATATCAGATTTGTGATGAAGGGTGTTCTGGTTACCTCAATGTTATTCACTGACTGCCACCAGTCGATTCATATGTGAAGTATCTCTGCCTTGCAGCTTGTTAGGATGTCATGTTATGGTGAATGATGGCTGCTCTGTAATTTTTTGGGGTGAGTAAACAAATTCTATTTCTAGGTCCAGTTCTAGCATCAGACACAGATTCTGGTGCCTGGAAGAATGGCAGTGCAATGTGGTTTCTTCAGTCTTGGTCAGAAAAAACTGTCTTAGAAGCTAGAATATATGGACTAAGGTTTAATTCTGTTTTCCAGGAGGAGCTGAAGCTGTTCAGCATCCCACAGAGCTGTTTCCCTGGGCTCCACGCTGCTCTCTCTTTTGGTATAATTATGCCAAGTGGCATGATTACTCTAGCAGCAGTTTTGCAAAAGCGAGTGGAATTTTAGTTTTATTTCTCTTAGTCTGTTTCCACAGTCTAGTCAGAGGCATGACTGCAACATGGTGTAGATAGACAAAAGGTAGTTTTCATCCTTCCAGGCTGAGCAGCAGCACAAACCAGGGTTCAGGAGCCTGGGACACACAGCAAAGCCAGTGGCGCTGGCACTAACCTCACTAGCAGAAACCTGGCTGCAGGGTACACCTCTGTACGTGGCAAAGTCACACCTTCACCTGCAGTGCCTCCAGGTTTAGGAATTACCACAGGAATGCATGGTGTACTTGATTGCTGGAGTTTCTTGTACTTCTGGGTGGACTGCACTAACTTGTGGTTATACCCCTGTCAAGCACTGCAGTGGCAAAAATTACATGGGATGTTTCATCTCTTTGGTTTCAGAATATCATTTCTCTTCAGAATATCATTATCACAACATCTTTATGGCTAAGCTGGCTCCCCATGGCTTGGA
>NW_009732412.1:0-27313 GCF_000703405.1 Apaloderma vittatum | reverse complement strand
TGGTATAGATTACACAGATAACCATATAAAGCTCTTTCAATATCTGTGTTAAGAGTTATTGCAATTACTGAGACATAGAGAAACTCTTAAGGACTGAATGATCATAAGAAATTAATATTTCATGCTGACATGACATAAATATCTTCCAATTTCTTTGAGAAATCTACTTAGTGGTATGTAAGAACAACAAGAAAAACCAACCTAAGCTACCAAAAGCAGACAAAAAAGGAAAAAGGAAAAAAAAAATTAAGAAAGCCCTCCCCATTTCTTTTACCATTTCTCTGCTAAACACGGAGCATTTTGTAATATAAGCTATCTTTTACATATGGAAGTTCTACTCTTTTTCTTCAAGAAACAGGATTTTAATTTATTTATTTATTTCTAAAGCATACTGTTTGACTGTGGCATTTATTTTGCAAGGTAAGATCAGATGAATAACAAAATCCAGGAATCTATAAGTTGTCTTTAGCTACAGAAATCACGGTCACGTTTGTTAGTCAGGTTTAATTACTAACTTGTCTCAGCTGAAAAGATAGAAATGGACTGAGAAGTACTGACCAATGCTAATGAGATATCCTCTCAGGGTCTGTCTCCTCAGACACAAGACTTACCTAGAATTTTGTGCAGCCTTGGAAGTCAGGCAAAAAGATTAACTCCAGAACAAGTGTGCAGAGCTCATTTGTGGGATCACACAAAGGTAGACCAGAGCCTAAGAGGCAGAGACACAAGTGCTGAACTTTGTACTGTGTTAAAATATTACACCTTCAGAAGCTTAAGTCCTTGCTTTCAGTGTGCTTCACTGCTCATAAGGCTATGGGATCAAGTCAAAAGGTCAAGATAAAGAGATGAAGTAAAAAAGTTACCAACTTCATTACTTAGTGGGAAGGGCTTGCGGCTACCATTGCTTTCTCTCTTTTCAGGTGTGAAATACGCTAACTATTTCTGGCTGGATATAGGGCATCATTTATTTTCCAGTGTCAATTTTTTCTCTATGTCCCAGTATCTCCAGTGAAAACAAAAGTTATTTCTTACATTTGTTCCTGCAATTGGATGCCTTTTGTTGATGTTATTCTTCCACATGCTCTCAAAGTATAGGAAGTCTGCTTCCCTTTGTGAAAGCATGCGAAGAAGTTCTGTTACAGATATTAAATAAGTGTACAGAGACCATTTGGCACTAAATATAATTTTATCTTCATTTCTATGCTACTTGTAACACAACTTTTTGTTAATAGACTATTTGAAAACACAAGTTCAATTAGGAAAACTTATAATACAAGATGTAGAAAGTGATGACACTTCTACTTTGTGAAGAAAAAAGTAGGAGGAAATTTAGACTGTTTACAGGCACGTTATCACCCTAAAATCTCCAGGTTTTTTTTTTCTGCACAGTCTGACAGACACAAAGGCAGAACTAAAGAGTTCCAAGTAAGCTCCTCAACCCATTTTTCTATTAATATGAATTCTAGTGCCCCAGAGAAGTCACTGCTAATGCCAACCTGAAGACCACTAGCTCATTTCAAACATATACTGCAATAAATGCAACACAGAAGTTTATAACAATAGAAGGAAGAACTTT
Organism: Apaloderma vittatum; assembly: GCF_000703405.1. Classification (NCBI taxonomy): domain Eukaryota; kingdom Metazoa; phylum Chordata; class Aves; order Trogoniformes; family Trogonidae; genus Apaloderma; species Apaloderma vittatum. The sequence continues at coordinate 25,737 of NW_009732412.1, read as the reverse complement.
ATGTGTGCATTTCCTCAATGTTTTCTTCTTATTTTTTTCCTGTCATTTTTACTTTCTCAAGTAATTTAGATGAGATTGTTATCTGCAATATCTGTGGCCAAAAAACCAATGAGGTTTCTTAAAACTTTAAGCAGCAGTACAAACACTTTTACAGTTTTTGTTTTTAGTTCAACACTATTTAATTATCTTCTAACACCTTGATTCTTAATTTTCCCACTAGTATGTATATCACTGCCTTTAAAAAAAAATCCAGATATTTTGCTATAAATATTAGAATCTTAAATGTGTTTATTGAATTATAAGTTTTTCATAAAAATAGATCAAGGTCAATAATTTCCTATAAGTTCAAATAAAACACCAAGAGCTTTTGAAGGTTATAGAACTATGGAACTCAAAGATTCAAAGACATAAATAATCTAGGAAGTTCCAAACTATTTCTGAAACATTTATCTTGAATTGCAGTAGTGAACCTTGAATTATAGGATCACAGAATCATTTAGGTTGGAAAAGAATTTTAAAATCACTGGTTCTAACCATTCTCACAATGCCAAGTCCACCACTAAACGATGTCCCTAAACACCACATCTAGACATCTTTTAAATACTTCCAGGGATGATGACTCAACAATTCACTGGGCAGCCTGTGGCAATGCTTGACAATCCTTTCCTTTTGGTTAAGAAACTTTTCCTAACAATTTAAACTTCCCCTGGTGCAGCTTGAGGCCATTCCTTCTTGTCCTATCCCTTGATACTTGGGAGAATAGATGAACTCCTATCTCACTACACCATCCTTTCAGGTAGTTGTAGAGAGCGATAAGGTCTCCCCTGAGCCTCCGTTTCTTCAACAGGAAACTATAATTCTATTTTAAGCTTTAAAATAAACAGTTGTTGAAGTATATGTGGTCCCTTAATGAAGCACTCCTGATGTGAAAATATTTTCCTGATGCAAAAATATTTGTTAAACCATCCACATATCTTCACCAGTTGGATGAATATGAGATCACTGCATTTCATGTAAATTATTACAGTGGACATTGTATCTTCTAAGCACAGGTATTAATTTTTTGGGGAAAAAAATCTTTAAATCTCTTTATAGAGTACATGTTTATAGTTATGCCTAATATTCTTTACATGAACGTTATGTACTTACGAATGTAATATGAAAATGACATGTGCAAATGTAAGATGTTAGAGAAATTAATGAAATACAAGATTCTCAAGTGTTACTATTCACATATTTCCACTGAGAAACAAAGGTAAAGTTAGTTGTTTCCAGTAGTATTTGTTAGAAGTGTAACAGAAATGTAATTAAAAAAACAAAGCAAACCTTACCAAACCTAACCAAATCTAACCAAATCAAACCAAACCAAACCAGTCAGATTGTATTGTATCAAACAGGGAAGAAATTTAAGCTCCAAGCACGGATTTATTAGTTAGCTGAAAGAATAAAGGTTCTTTGTCCCTTCTTTCAACTTACAGTTCACCTCAGCACCACACAACACAACTATGAAGACAAAATGCAAACCCTGTTCACTTTGACAAGCAGCAAATAACTTCGGGCACATGTACTGATGGAAGCATTTTCTAATGTTCAGTTAATTTCAGATTGTATTTCAGTGCATGGTTCAGGAAATAAGAAAGACCGACAGAGGGTGGGGGCTGGTGATATTTAATAAAGTTTTGCTTGTTGTTTTGGACTTTTTCTCAGAACATAGCTCAGCTAACTTTACGTTAATATGTAATACATGCTGCAGATGTGCAAAAAAACTCTCTGATATGTAAAATAAACAAATATAAAAATAATGCATATTCTGAAGTTACTTTATTTTTTCTGAAAATAAGTATTATCAAGTATAACAAACTAAATTAGCAGAACTGGCTTTAAAGTAGAAACTTATGTTCTCTGATGTTATCCATACAGGTCCCCAGCAGAAAAGAGTGTCAGCTACTAGGGACAAACTTCTCTACGGAGCTGCAGATAAACAACCATGAAACCAAGCAAATCGAAGATGCTATCTAAAGTATGTAAAAATCATATTGTTCTGAAAGTTGTGGAAAACCTCTCATCACCACTAACATATGGCAAATACCCATAAGCACTGAGCATCAGTGATTCTCTTCAATGAATTTTCAAGTATAGAAACCATATAAAACATTCATGAATTTTCATACATATTTATAAATCTACTAAGGGTTATCTACTTTTCACAGTACTAAATTAGACTACAAAGGTAAAAATAAACTTCGCAGTACTTTCCTGTCCTCTGCAGTCTTTTCCAAATGAAAAGACGACTGAAAACTCAACTAGTGTGAGTATCGAAATGATGTGCACCAAAATGTAAGAAGTATAGGATTGTTTAAATATACTAAGCTTTGTCATTCATTGTAGACTGCACATTTAGGAGTCCTACCGACTTTATACATGTCCAAGATATCAAAATCATGCAAGACAAAAACAAAAAAAAAGATCAGGGAAAGAAAGATCAGGCATACTGCAGGAAAAAACATTGTCATAGCAGGTGCCAAGAACTTCTCTTCATGATTCCTGTGCTTCCTTGACATGTTACAAAATAGTGTAATCACAAAAATAGCATTACTAAATTTTTGCTGGTATATGCTCATTTTAAAAACGTAAAAGAGAAGTATTATTTACATGACTTTTCTCTGTTCTTTCTCATGACAGATCTTATTTCATACACCTAAGAACAGTGGTTATTATTGCAGTCCATTTCTGTGGTTGAACATCATTTTAAGCAGATGCTATTTAGTGCTGAAACAGCTATTAAAGGCAGCCATGCATGTAAGTGTTTCTGTGGATCAATTAACGAAAACTGCCCACTCTGTTGATGACTCCATGACCTTTACTGTGAACTTTTTTCTCTTTTGCCTGTCAAACTAGTGTTTGGGATGCTTTCTTGACTATGCTGAGAGAGCCTAGAATTCACCAGTTAGCTGAACTTGATCTCTGGTACATCACCTCTTGTTGCTGTTATTTTACTGGTGTCTACACATAGCAGTGCTTTTCGGAAAAAAAATGGACAGTACATCATGTCAATCTACTACAATTTATACACAGAAAGGAAATATAAAATCTCTGTAGAAATAATTTTTGGTTGAATAGACAAAAGACGCACTAATTATCTTGTGTGATTTCTTATGAACTTTCAAAATGTAGCCATAATACAATATTTTGTTTAAAGTGACACAACTGCAATGCACAGTATAGATTCTAGAAGTGGCACAAGACTGTTTAATAGGTATCAGAAGAATGGTATTACAATTTATTTTTTTTCCTGTGTAAATTGAGTAAATATAACAACCAAAATGATAGAGTACTTTTAAAGGTCCCAGGACACACACACAGAATCACAGAATTGTTCGTGCTGGAAAAGATCTTTAAGAACATTCACCATTAACCCAGCAATGCCAAGTCCATCACTAAACCATGTTCGTAATCATCACATCTACATATCCTTTAAATATCTCCAGGGATAGTGATCCAATCACTTCCCTGGGCAGTCTGTTTCAATGCCTGACAACTCTTTTCATAAAGATATTTCTCCAAATAACCAATAAAAATCTCCCTGATGATATTTGATGCTATTCCTTCTTGTCCTATTACTAGTTACATGGGAGAAGAAATCAACCCACACCTCACTAAAACTTCATTTCAGGTAGTTGTAGAGAGCAATAACATCTCCCCTTTGCCTCCTTTCATTCAGGGTAAACAACCTGTATTGGGTTTGCCTGGCTGAGTTTTGGGTTTGGGGGGTGGGGGGGTGGGTTGGGGGGGGGGGGGGGGGGGGGGTGGAGCTGTCGGGATGGCTTCTGCCAGAAGTTGCTAGAAGATTCCCCTAAATCTGGCAGAGCCACTGGCTGAGGCTGAGCCTATCAATAACAATAGGACACAAACGCCTCTGTGAAAACATATTTAAGAAACGGGGAAGAAAAAGATCTGCACTACACAACAACTGGCAGAGAGACAGACGAGTGAGAATATGTGAAGACCCCAAGGTCAGTGAAGAAGGCGTGCTCCAGGTGCCAGGGCAGAGAGTCCCCTTATGCTGGGTGAAGACCATGGTGAAGCAGGCTGTCCCCCTGCAGACCATGGAGGTGATGGGGTGTAGATGTCCACCTGCAGCCCATGGATGACCCCACATTGGAGTGAGTGGATGCTTGAAGGGGGCTGTAGTTCCATGAGAAGCCTGTGCTGGAGCAGGCTGCTGCAAGAGCCTGTTGCCCATGGAGAGAGAAAAGCCTACACCAGAACAGGTTGGCTGTCAACACTTTTGTGACCCCGCAGGGGACTCATGCTGGAGCAGTTTCCCTGTGAAGGATTGCACCTCATGGAGAGAGTCACGCTGAGGCCGTGCATGATGAATTGTCTCTTTTGAGAAGACTCATGTTGGAAAAAGGTGTGTGAAGATCATCTCCTGTGAGAGTGACCCTACAATGGGCCAGGGGAAGAGTAAGGAGTCCTCCCCTGGAGGAAGAAGTAGTGGTGGAAATGATATCTTATGAGCTGGCCATAGCCCTCATTCCCTGAGATCCTGTGCCACGCAGGGGGAGGAGGTGGATAAATTGGGATTGGTGTTAAACCCAGGAAGAAGGGAGGGATTAGGGGAAAGTGTTATTATTATTTTTTTAAGATCCTTTTTTTATTATTATTTCTCACTACTCTTCTCTGAATTGTTCTTTAACAAATTTAACTCATTTCCCCAAAATCAAGTCTATTTTGCTCAGGATGGTAGATGTCAGTGATCTCCCTTCCTCATCTCAAACCATGGGCCCTTCACTACGTGAATTTCTCTCCCTGTCTAGCAGAGGACAGGGGGTGATAGAGCAGCTGTGTGGGCAGCTGGCTGCTGGCCAGGATCAAACTGCCACATAACTCCAGTTCCCTTGGTCAGTCCTCACTAGACACTTCATCAGCTTTGTTGACTTTTTCTGGACATGCTCCTTCACATCAATGTCTTTCTTGGAGTGAAGAGCCCAAAATCAAACACAGGATTTGAGATGCAGCCACACCAGTGCCAAGTACGGGGGGACAATCTCTTCCCTAGTCCTGCTGGCTACACTATTTCATATACAAACCAGGCCACTGTTAGCCTTCTTCGCTATCTGGGCACAATGCTGGCTCATGTTCAGCCAGCTGTTGACCAGCACCTTCAGGTTTTTTTCTGCCAGGCAGCTTCCCAACCACTCTTCACCAACACAGCAGCACTGCATGAAGTTGTGACCCAAGGGCAGGACTCGACATTTGGTCTTGTGGACCCTCATACAACTGTCCTTGGCCCACGCATCAAGCCTGTCCATATTCCTCTGTAAAGCCTTCCTGCCCACAAGCAAATCAATACTCCCTTCCATCTTTGTGTTGTTTGCAGACTTACTGAGGGTGCACTCAATCCTCTCATCATATTGGTTTTTGGTTCTATCCCTCTATTTAGGTCTAATAATACAAAACGTCCTGTATGTTGAAAAGCTTTTATTTTCCAAATAAAATGAAAGAGAAATGTGTTATATATCTTGAGAAAATGTATAATTTAAGATCTAATTCTGCATACTGAATTTGTCTACCAACTTTCCTGTGTTAGAGAATCCTATTGCTGAACTGGGTTGTTTACTAAGAATGTAAGGAAGGCCTTTTCCTTTGCATACACACAATTCCCAGTAAAATCAAAGATGATACGTGAGGAATACCAAAGTGGGTCCTATTGTTTTCTCAGTCCTAGTTACAATAAGCTCGAAGTGTTATCTTAGGAGACTTCTGGATCAGTCTGCCATGAATACCAGAAAACATATAATATATAATATGTAACATAACATAGAATAAAATAATGATAAATAACATATAAAAAAGGCTTATTTTACAATGTTATATATCTTTCAGTACAGATCTCTGGGTAGAAAGTGATAAAAATTTTCTTGAATGAAAAAAAGTCTTGCAGAAAATATGTCACAGATAAAATTTTATAAAATAATTCAGATAGCAATCACAGATCAACAGAATCACAAAATGTTAGGAGTTTAAAGGGATCTTGAAAGATCGTCTTGTCCAACCCCCGTGCCAGAGCAGGATCACCTAGACTAGGTCACAGAGTAATGTGTTCCTGTGGGTTTTGAATGTCTCCAAAAGAGACTCCACACCCAGGGAAAAATAAAATGTACATATTTTATGAGTAGATGAAACGCAAAACCAGAATAAAAACATTGTGGTTTTCATCTCAAAGACATATTTATAGTTCTTCCTTTCTCCATTAACTTTATGGAATCACAGAATCATAATCATAGAAGAGTTTTGGTTGGAAGAGACCTCCTAGGTCATTGTTTCCAACCTTTGTCCTAGCCCTACCAACACCACTAAACCATGTCCCTCAGCACAACATCTACCCGTCTCTTAAACATGTCCAGGAATGGTGACTCAACCACCCAATTGAGCATGCTGTTCCAATGCCTGACAACCCTCTCAGTAAAGAAATTCTTCCTAATATCCAACCTGAATCTCCTCTGGTGCAACTTAAGGACATTTCCCCTTGTCCTATCACTTGCTACTAGGGAGAACAGATCAACTCCTGCCTTGCCACAACCTTCTTTCAGGTAGTTGTAGAGGGCAGTAAGGTCTCCCCTCAGTCTCCTCCAGGCTAAACAGATTCAGATTCCTCAGCCACTGCTTGTACGACACTTGCTCCAAATCCTTTACCAGCTTGGGAGCCCACCTCTGTACCCTCTCCAGCACATGCCTCTTGTAGCAAGGGGCCCAAAACTGGACACGGTACTCAGGTCTCAGCAGTGCCAAGTACACGGGCATGATCACCTTCCTGGCCAGGATGCCATTGGCCTTCTTGGCCACCTGGGCACACTGCTGGCTCATGTTCAGCCGGCTGTCCATCAACACCCTCAGGTCCCTCTCTACCTGGCAGCTCTCCAGCCACTCCTCCCCAAGCCTGTAGTGCTGCTGAGGGTTGCTGTGGCCCAAGTGCAGGACCCAGGATTTTGTCTTATTGAAGCTCATTATTAGCCTTGGCTCAGTGATCCAGCCTATCCAGATCCCTCTGTAGAGCCCCCCTACCCTCAAGCAGATCGATACTTCCACCCAGCTTGGTGTCATCTGCAAATCTATTAAGGGTGCACTCTATTCCCTCATCCAAATCATTGACAAAAATGTTAAACAGGAGCGGCCCCAGTACTGAGCCCTGGGGACACCACTCGTGACCGGCCGCCAACTGGATTTAAATCCATTGACCACAACTCTTTGGACTCAGCCATTTAACCAGTTTTTTACTCAGCAAAGCCAAGAGCAGTCAATTTCTCTAGGAGAATGCTGTGGGCAGTAGTGTCAAAAGCCTTACTAAAATCAAGGTAGACAACATCCGCAGCCTGTCTTTCATTAGCAAGCAGGTCACCCTGTCATAGAAGGAGATCGGGTTTGTTAAACAGGACCTGCCCTTCACAAACCCGTGCTGACTGGGTCTGATCACCTGGTTGTCCTGCATGTGCTGCATAATGGAACTCAGGATCATCTGCTCCATCAGCTTCCCTGGGATTAAAACCAAACTGACAGGCTTGTAATTTGCCGGATCATCATTCCATCCCTTCTTATAGATGAGTGTTATATTGACTGACTTCCATCAAGCGAGGACGTCCCCAGTCAGCCAGGACTGCTGATAAATGATGGACAGTGGCTTGGAGAGCACCCCTGTCAGTTCTCTCTGTACTCTAGGATGAATAACCTCCGGGTCTACAGATTTTTGGACATCGATGTGGAGCAGCAGGTCACTGACCATCTCCTCCGGGATTGGGGGGGGGACATTTTGCTCCTGGCCCCTGTCTCTTGGCTTGGGGGGCTTTATTCTCCTATTCATATTCTCCTATTCATATTTTTTCATTCATAATTACTCCTGTCAGTATGTCTGTGTAAAACATCAGAAAGTTTAAATGTATGCTATTCGCTATCATGGGACCACTGTCCATAATTTTGAAATTAGATTTAATTATTTTAAGTAAGAATTAACCCTATGTCATGATTTCAGCCAGCTGCCGTCATGATTTCAGCCACCTCCCGGAGCTGGCAACAAAGAACAACATGATCAATCTCTCTCTCTTTCCCCTACTCCTGTAGCCACAGGGATTAGGAGGGAAAAAAAATCAACTAAAAAGGATCAAGGATTGAATTTAGGACAGGAAGGGTTCATTCACCACTTATGGTCATGATCAAAAATGGAGTAGCCTTGTGAAGAAAACATAAATTGAATTTACCACCGCCAGATATTGACTAGATGGAAGTAAGATAGTGTAAGAAATAGATAAATACAACCTAATCTTAAATACACTTGCCCTCCATCTCTCCTATCTTCTCAGCTACCTCCTGCCACTCCATCAGTGCAAAGGGGGCAGGGGGTGGTAGTGTAGTCCATCTGGCCATTATTCATTGTCCATGGCAATCTTTCCTTCTCAGGAAAGAGGGATCCTTGCAGTCTTGCCCTGCTGCCACATAGTGTCTGTCTAACAGGAATCATAGAATCATAGAATCATTCAGGTTGGAAAACATCCCTGGGATCATCGAGTCCAACCACAACCCTACTCTACAAAGCTCACCCCTAAACCATATCCCCCAACATCACATCTAAATGACATATTCAGGGATGGTGACTCAACCACCTCCCTGGGCAGCCTATTCCAAGGTCTGACTACTCTTTCTGTGAAATTTTGTTTCCTAATGTCCAGTCTAAGCCTACCTTGTTGCAGTTTGAAGCCATTCCCTCTTACTCTATTGCTAATTACCTGTGAGAAGAGACAAGTATCAACCTCTATACAATGTCCTTTCAGGCAGTTGTACAGTGATGAGGTCTCCCCTTAGCCTCCTCTTCTTCAGACTAAACAGCCTCAGCTCCTTCAATTGCTCTTCATAAGATTTATTCTCTAGCCCCTTCACCAGCTTTTTTGCCCTCCTCTGCACTCACTCCAGCACCCTCATATCTCTCTTGTATTGAGGTGCCCCAAACTGGACAAAATACTCAAGGTGTGGTCTCATCAGTGCCAAGTACAGGGGTAAAATCACTTCTCTACTCCTGCTGGTCACATTACTTCTAACACAAGCCAGGATGCCACTGGCTTTCTGAGACACCTGGGCACACTGCTGGCTCATATTCACTTGCTTGTCGACTAGAACCCCCAGGTCCCTTTCTGCTAAACAGATTTCCAGCGATGCTTCCCCAATCCTGTAGCGTTGCATGGGTTTGTTGTGGCCCAAGTGCAGATTAGCACTCCCACCTAACTCAGTATCGTCTGCAAACTTACAATTGATACACTCTATGTTCTTATCAAGATCACCAGTAAAGATGTTAAATAGAAATGAGTCCAACACTGAGCCCTGAGGAACAGCACTTATAACCAGTTGCCAGCTGGATTTAACTCCATTGATCACCACTTTTGGGGCCCAGCCAGCCAGCCAGTGCTTTATCCAGCAGATCATGCAAGCCAAGAGCAGCCAGTTTTTCCAAGAGAATTCTGTGGGGAACAGTGTCAAAAGCTTTTTGAAAGTCTAGGTAGACAATATCCACAGCCTTTCCCTCATCCAATAGTCAGGTCATCTTGTCACAGAAGCAGATCAGGTTCATCAGCCAGGACCTGCCTTTCATAAACCCATGGTGACTGGGCTTTTTTCCCTGGTTGTCTTCTACATGGCGTGTCATGGCACTCAAGATGATTTGCTCCATGACCTTCCCTGGTACCGAGGTCAGACTGACAGGTCTATAGTTCCCCAGATCCTCTGCTCTGCCTTTCTTGTAGATGGGTGTTACATTTGCTACCTTCCAGTTCATCGGGACCTCCCCAGTTAGCCAGGATTTCAGGTAAATAAAGGAAAGTGGCTTGGCAAGCATGTCTGCCAACTCTTTCGGCACCCTTGGGTGTAACCCATCCAGTCCCACAGACTTATGTGTGTCTAAGTGGTGTAGCAGGTCACTGACCACTTTCTCTTTAACTGTGATGACCTCATTCTGCTTCCCCTCCCTGTGTCCTAGCTCATGAGGCTGAGTGTCCAGGGAACATCTAGTTCCACTGCTAAAGACTAAGGCAAAGTAGGCATTGAGCACCTCAGCGTTTTCCTCATCCTTTGTTATTATATTTCCCTCTGCATCCAATAAAGGATGGAGATTTTTCCCCAATCTCCCTTTTGTTGTTAATGAATTTATAGAAACATTTTTCATTATCTTTAACAGGTGTAGCTAGGCTGAGCTCTAGCTGTGCTTTTGCTTTCCTAATTTTCTCACTTCATAGCTTCACTATATCTTTATAGTCTTCATGAGAGACCTGCCTCCTCTTCCAAAGGTCATAGACTTTCCTTTTGTTCTTGAGGTCTAGCCTAAGGTCCCTATTTAGCTTCTTCCCCACTGGCTCATCTTCTGGCACATGGGGACAGCCTGCTCCTGTGCCTTTAAGCCATCTCTCTTGAAGTATAACCACTTTTCCTAGACTCCTATATCTTTCAAGATGGCCTCCCAAGGGACTATGTCAATCAGTCTTCTGAACAGGTAAAAGTTTGTCCTCTGGAAGTCTAAGGTGGCAATTTTGCTAAGCCCTCTCCTTGCTTCTCGAAGGATTGAAAACTCAATCATCTCGTGACCACTGTGCCTTAGATGGCCTCCAACCTCGACTTCCCCCACAAGTTCTTCTGTGTTCACAAGAAGCAGGTCCAGCAGGGCAGCTTCCCTGGTTGGTTCCCTCACCAACTGTGTCAGGAACTTATCTTCCACACACTCCAGGAACCTCTGGGACTGTTCTGTCTCTGCTGTATTTTATTTCCAGCAGACATCTGGGAAGATGAAGTCCTTCATGAGCACAAGGGGTAGCGATTGTGAAACCTCTCTCAACTGCTTTAAAAAACCATCTATTTCTTCATCCTGATTGAGTGGTCTGTAACATGTCTTCACTGTGGTATCACTCTTGCTGGCCTTACTCCTGATTCTTACCCATAAGTTGTTGACCCTATCATCACTTTCATTAATTTGTACGCTTTCATATGTCTCTAACATAGAGAGCCACTCCACCACCTCTTCTTCCTTGCCTATCCTTTCTGAAAACTTGGTAGCCATAGATTGCAGCACTCCAGTTGTGGGAGTCATCACACCAGGTTTTCATGTTGGCTGCTATATCATAGTTTTCCTGTTGCACAACGGCCTCCAGCTCCTCCTGCTTATTGCCCGTGCTGCGTGCATTGGTGTATAAACATTTCAGCGAGGGAGATGAGCACATAGTTTTCAACCTTGAGGGGTGGCAGACCTTCTGGATATCTAAGATGCCAACACTCTGCCCCACAAGTGTTGGGCTACTACACCCCAAGAGGCCAACACACTGCCCTGCATGTTTTGGGCTACTAAATCCAGTGTTCTCACTGGCTGGACTGTTACATGCTTGTCCTCCTTCAAAACTAGTGTAAAGTCTTGCCAGTGGGCCCTGCCAACTCATGTGCAAGGATTCTTTTCCCCTTATGTGACAGATGAATTCCAACTGCCACCAGTAGACCCAGTGCCATGAAAATCTTCCCTTGGTCAGAAAACCTAAAGTTCTGTCAGTGGCATCAACATCTAAGCCATGTGTTAAAGTGTTAAATGCACAGATTTTCCTCTTTCCTTCAAAATCCCTCCCTGTCACTAGAGGGATTGAGAACACCACCTGTGATCCCGAGCTCTCAAGTAACCTCCCCAAAGAGATTGCTTGGCAAACCTCTCCCTCCATGTGAGTTTGTCCCACTAGTGTGGAATGGACCTCAGGGCCGTGGGTTACTCTGGGTGCCTCCTCTTCTCCTGCATGGTCCCTCTATCCCATATGCAGCTGCATCCTCGACGTTCTCGCCACTGTCAACCTCTTCAGCTCACAGGCAATCATCTCCCTGTTATCTTACTCACCACAGGACTCCAGGTAAATGCTTTCCTCCAGTGCCTTTCTCCCCCACTTTCCTCACTGGCCTCATTCCTTTCTTCTTATGTCCCCTTCCTCCAAACAGAAGAAAACTCCTCAATACAAAAGAAATGACACAGAGGTAACAAAGAGAGACAAAGGCCACATAGCCCAACAGATTTTCTCTCTTAAATACATTGATCACAGAGGCACTGATTGGCCTGGCCAGAGGTGAGTCTGACTTTTTACCTGGGGCTGGGAGAGGCTTTGGAAGATTTGCAAGAATCATCCTCCACAGCCCTCTCCCCACTACCAAAAACCCCACCAGGCTCAAACTCGTGACAGCCTGTATCTCCCTTTTCCATATGTTTAGTTAGATTTTAATACAAGTGATACTGCTTCTTGTCTTGATACTACACTTAGAATTTCCATTGACAGAGTCACCATCTGATCTAATAATAATACACCGAGTTTGGCTTTGCCAAGTTTTACTTCCTTGAACTCTAGCATCTGCCTTGTGATACAGTCCCTTAATCATCCAAGGATCAAATTTCTGTCTTTAAAAGCTCTACACACTGGATATTTTTTCAGCCCTTTGATTTGACCGGTCTGTTTTAGTATGATTTCTCTGGTTTTACTGTGGAAGTTTTCTCTGAATTTCTGTCACTTGGAGCTGCCTGTCTGCAAAATGTCATATTGTTTTTTTTGAAATCTCATCAGAAAATGTGTTTCCTGCCTCAGATAGAGCAGTTAGCATTCAGTTAGCATACAGCACTCATAGAATTTTTAAGGGTGTATTTTGTGAGGAAAAGCTTATGTAAAATAAAAAGGAATTGAACCTGCTATATTTCTGCTCAATGCATTTTTTATTCATTTCCAATACATGACAATGTGGGAAAATGATTTACTGTGACAGCAGTAACTCTAATAAATAAATGAGGAAGACCGAAAATCTGAATGAAAGCAGAGTGACTGTGTTTCTATATTTAATTTTTACCTCTGCTTTCTAGTAGAAATAAAAGCCTATCAGTCATATTTGGAAGGTGCTTTCCATCACCTATTCAGAGGTATAATTTTTGCTACTTTAAAATAAATATTTTTTTACATAAGTATAAATCATTTTACAGAATGATATTATGTCTGAAATTTCTAAATTCTCAAGATATAAGAATAATCACGAATAAGTGTTATTATGCATTTTATAATATTAACATTCTCTTAAAACTTCAATATACATGGAAAATGCTCTTGTACGTAATATTGGATCCTAAGAACACGTATCTATATAAAATGATTAACATTTTACTACTTTTTAGTGAATAGGTCACTTCTTCATATTTGACAAAATGGCACACTGAAACCAGTAAGCATTTCATGATGCTGTTATGACACAGTCAGACACAATTTTACATAACTTCATAATCATTAAAGGAGAAAATAAACGATAACAAATGGTTTTCAACAGTAATGAATTTTACATTATAGGACAGTCCCTGAAACAAGGTCTTAGTGGAGATTAAAGAATCCCCAAATTTTTCTCACTGTGCTTTGATGACATTTATATACTTTCTTTGATTTGAGACCCTGAGAATCAAGAACATGAGTTGTTAATTAGTCAGAGGTATGAGGGGCAGGAGTGAAAAGAATGGAAGTTTTCTACTCCATAAGCTTAGCATATTGTACGTATTATGTAGTTTTTTACTGAGTAGCACAGGTGTTCTTAACATCCATCCTCTTTACACACCTAGCATCTGTAAACAAACAAACAAAAAAGAGCGATATTATTTCATCTTTAAATTCTCTTTCACACTACTGCGAGTTGCACCTTTAAATAAAGGTGGATTCCATACACTTGCCTTTTTATCAATAGGGAAAAAAATGAAAGAAGTATTATAGTGCAGCAAACTGGTTGATGGATGTGGTAGTTTTCTCTGTAATGGAATGCTTATTTATCATTTGTCTATGTGGCATGTGATGTGATGATTGCAAAGTAGCACAAAGTTTGTAACATAGCGCTAAGCAAGAAATAAAAAGGTAATCCACATATTTGTGAAAAAATGTGGCAACCATACAAAAAGATAAGAAAATACAACAACATAAACTAGAATTAAACAAAAAAAAAAATAATTGTATGATGAACGTCTCGAACATTTGCTTTAATTAATTTCGCTGTCATCAAGATCAGAGAAACTGGTCATTTTTTTCTGCATGATATAGAATTTTAAAACTGCATATCAGATTTTAAGTCATTTATCATAGAGAAGATATACACACTTATCTTCAATTTTATGTTTTAAAAAGATATATTCTAAAATATAGATTTAATTTTTTTCTTAAAGGGATATATTGAAGTTCAGCAGATATAGGCTTTTTCTGGGGACAAACGGTGAGAGATACTGACCTTTGCATATTACTGATCTTTCCTTTTTTCCTTATACAGATAAAAAAAAAAACCGAATAATTTCATCCCTGCTGGAGATTAAAATAGTTTACTTGTAGAATATTGGAATTGTGAGATCATTTAAAATTATGAACCGAAAGTTGCTTTGTCTTATGAGTGACATTCCTTAGCATGAGTAGCCAAATTTACTGAAGCCTTAGGTCACAGACTGTGGACTTTTACCTAAATCCTATTGAGCTTAGGCTGAAGAAAGGCCTGTAAACCAATCCTAACTGAGAAAGATAAGCCCAACAGAAACTGCATCCTCACGATAAAGAAAAGAATGTCCACCTAGAGAGAAAGGAAGGATCTAATGAAGAAAAAGAAGACCCTAGATCCAAATATTTCTATTGGACTAAACCGTCACAGGAGAGGAGGTGAATTTAGATTGCAAATGTATAATTGCCCAGAGATTTCTTCATTCTGGGAGGGTTCCAGCTCAAGTCGAAGTAAACTGACTCTGTGATAGAATTGAGGATCTGAACTCTTCTTTACAGTCAGAGGTTATGATTGGATCCAACTGCACCTAAACTTCATGAGGAAGTTTAGAAAAGAAGGGTGTCCAGTCTGAACCTCACAACTTGGCAGGAGGGTCCTCCTGGGCTCTTCTGTAATAATCCTCCTGTAGATCACTATTGAATTTTATTTTTGCTCATGAAAAGTTATAAATTTTATGTTAAATAACATCAAGATATGTAGGTCTTAACATCAAAGAAGTATATTTAATCTTTTCCAGTGTCTTCCAGGAGAAAAACACATGTTTCTATTATTAATAATTGAAAGAGTGAATCAAATTAGCTCTCTGAAACTGAGTTTTGCTGTATAAATAAATAGAATCAAAACTGGTATCTCCACATTTGTCAGTAGTTTGCTACTTCTGTTTTTGCTCTGAGGATAAAGGTAAAGCTATAAATTTAATTCTTTTCACACTGCTTTCCACATTTCTGCTTCAAAATATTCAGTGAGTAGAAATCATAGGAACAAGGATATGGAAAGATTTTCATTAATAACAGGACAGCACTCAGACCCTCCAAAAAGTCACCTATGGAAGACATGCTGTGAAATTAAAGAATATTTTTTCTAAGAAAAATATTGTACATGTAAGAGAACCACATGCTCCTTTTAATCAGTACAATAAAAGATTTCAGCCTAGAAATTAATATTTTAGGAACTTTTTCAGAATACCTACAGTAATGTAAATATTCTTTCCACACATTTGATCAGTAGGATGTCCAGGTCAGCTTTGTGTTTTGATTTAGGCTCACGGTGGTTTTGATATACATATCTGCAAAATATTTCTTATCTTTTTTATCAAATGCTCTACACAATCAGTTCCATTGAATCAGAGTTCAACGGTTTTAAAAAACACTCTCAATGATTTTAGAGACAAGACAAACATAAGTTACTGCAAAAAAAATCACTTGCTTAGAGAGACATGCATGTTTAACATATTGCAAGAAACAACTTTCATTAATTTTAAGGTAAATTTTGCCCTTTCCATAACTCCTTTGCGACCTTAAAATATCATTGTAAGAGTGTCCACACTTTCTGTTTAATTTATCACAATGACATCTGCCATAGAGGTTACTCATAACATCTCCCCTCCTGACACAGAGTTCAATTACAGCACACAGTTATCAATAATTTTAAATGCTTTTTTTCTCCTTTCTCTTCACTTTTTGAGAAGTAAAGAAATTTCTTTGGTTGCATGCTTTGCACATACATGCTTACATATGTAACCGTACTTTATGAGAAGTTCCATCTAAAACAGACTACTTACTTTCTCCTTTCTCTCTGACTAGTAATAATGATCTGCACAGGGCAGACAGTTGGACAGGAAAAGTACATAGGCAGGCTGTGACAAGAAAGAGGATGACCATTTCATCCATATGTATGTACAAACAGACTGGTTTGGCAAAAGTACAAAACACCTCTCTCACCAGTATTACCTTTCTGTACCTCCATTCTGTGGTGAATTCCTTCACTCAAGGCCACTCAGGGAAAACATAATGGATGAACATGACGGTGTCTTTTAAGCCCTAAGAATTATATCACATGCGTATGATAGACTGTGTTATCAGGACTAAAAATAATGTCCCTTTCTCTTACTGTCTCTTTTCAGTATTTCTGGACCTAAACTCAAACCAGAAACTCTTGAATTTGCAATTGCAAGAATTAACTTATATATACTTACTTTCAGAATTTTGAACTCTGAAAACATTGGTAGGAAGAATAAAAACTCAAATTTTTTTGTGAGTTAAAAATTCATTTCTGATCCTTCCTACTACAACAGGAATGGAATTTACTGAAAATAAAAAGCAGCTTAAAAAAGGCATAATTAGAGCATAGTTGAAATTATGGTTATCAAATATCTGAATTTAATCTCTACAAGCAATTTTTCCTTATCTAGCTAATATTTAATCTCCAAAGCTTAATGCTGAGGCTGTATTCAAAAGTAATCACAACTTTGGATAGGTAAAACCAGAGGGCTGTCTGACACTTCATGATATTTTCTGTAATCAGTCAAGAAAAATATTATTGAAATCCAGCATGTTATTTGGCCATGTTTGTTCCTTTGCCTTCTATCACAGAAACGTACTGATGTACTTTGTTCAGCATGAAGCTGCATTGTGCACTGAAATTCCTTACATTTTCAAATACTAATAAAGCAAGTAAAAACAACTGTGAGCATACAGATTTTGATTGTCTCCCTGCAATAAAATAATGCAAAATATTACAACCTAATAGCACATGTGAATATCCCTCAAGATTAAATGATTGAAAAAACCATAGAAAAAATAGAGAAATTGTGGCAAGACAATCTTTTCAATACAGTAGGATATAAAGGGAATACTGCAGACAAACGCAGATAATAGACTAAATTAATTCTATCTCCTTTACCAGTGTTGATGGAAAAATTAAAAATCACAAAACTGCCTGAAAATTTATATCAGTTTTATATCTATCATGATTAAGAGCTTCAAAAGTCACTAGTTCAAAACTTTAAGGTGATGAAAATCCAATAATCTTTTATAACAGTTTCTTCAGAGCATTCAAAATATTAGGAGTTTTCTCAGCTTTTTTTGTTCAATCTGTTGGTTGTTTGAACTGGGAGAAGTATCTCTGTATCTCTGTAATGCAGTTTCCTACCGTATAGCTACGCTCCAAAGAAAGAATCCACCTTTTACCCTTTTGGCTTTCCTACTCTAGAAGATAGTTTTCCTTACAGGAGATTGTTTTATGTTTTACAGACCAGATGTTCAATTTTTCTGCCTGAATACAGCACAAGAAGAGATATAGAAGCAGTTTAGCACCAATGCTTTCGCTGCAATTTAACTAGACTTCCCATACTTCAAGATTTAATTGTGATCATAGAAGTAGAGATGATCTGTGTGACAATACCTTTAAAACATATGGTTTTTTTCTAAACAAAAAATATAAAATCCTGTAATTTCTAATATTAATTCTTTCTGAAGTCAGCACGAGAAGCAAATATTAATTTAATAAGCATCTATCTAAGCTGAAACAATTCCAGAATACATTCTTGATCTCTCGCAAAATACTGTGGAATTTTCTTTCTCTAAGTGTTAAAAATCCCTCCATTCAAATTGAGGCTCCATCCTCCTGACACTCTCCCTTGACATATTCATAAACATTAATGAGGTCATCACTCAGCCTCCTCTTTTCCAAGCTAGAGACCCAGCTCCTTCAGCCTTTCCTCATAAGGGAGATGCTCCACTCCATCATCTTTGTGGCTCTGTGCTGGACTATCTCAAGCAGTTCCCTGTCTCTCTTGAGCTGAGGGGCCCAGAAATGGACACAATATTCCAGATGTGGCCTCACCAGGGCAGAGTAGAGGGGCAGGAGGACCTCTCTCGACCAACTAGCTACTCCCCTTCTAATACACCCCAGGATTCCACTGGCCTTCTTGGCCATGAGGGCACATTGCTGGCTCATGGCCATCCTGCTGTCCATCAAAACCCCCAGGCCTCTTTTCCCTACGCTGCTCTCCAGCAGGTCATTCCCCAACCTACACTGGCACTTTCCCAAGTGCAAAACTCCTCACTTCCCCTTGTTGAAATTCATAAGATTTCTCCCGAGCCAACTCTCCAGTTTGTCTGGGTCTCTCTGAATGGCAGCACAGCCTTCTGGTGTGCCAACCACTCCTCCCAGTTTCATGTCATCACCAAACTTGCTGACAGTGCAAGTCAGACTTTTTAAGTCAGTCCTTCTCATGCTCACGATCCCCAGTACTAAATATTTTGTAAGATCTGATATCTGCAATATCATTTAAAGTTTGGGTTCCTTCAGTACGGGCTGTTTCTTAGTAAGTTTTAGTCCTGTAATTAACAAAATGTTACTCTGATCTTACACTTGGGACCTCTCATTTCCACCATACTGCAGGTAGATAATACTAAATATAATGTATTCTACTGCATGTTTAACAGAAATCATACTTAAGAAGCTATGCAGACAATTGCTAATATTTTTCTTTCTTATGTCAGAATGTATACTCAAGTTTTCTTACTTTTTAATGTACAATAAAAGACACAGTGAAATAGTGTTTGCTCAAAGGTGTTCTGAAATTTGTAAAGTTGATGTAATTCCTAAATCATAGTTTAAGGCAGATCTACAACAAATGCAGTTTATCATATTGTTCTGTAATTTATCATTAGGGTATTATTACATAAATCTGGAAGACAAAACAATATAGTCTTAAGCACAAGTGGATTTTTTGAGTCCATCAAATCCATTTTACATACAGGTTAAGTTGGCCCCTGCAGCACTTTATGAAACGGTGATCTTGATCACATCATAGTATACAATGTGAGATGGCTGCTGAACTTTTTTCAACTTCACAGTAGTCTACACTAACATAGTAGTTTTATTTCTTTTTGTTATGCTTTCTAGTGCTGCGAAAATCTGTAACACTTTAAGACTTATTATGTCATAATATGCCAAAGTATGAGGAAAGTGTCATATGCAAATCTAACTCACAGCCTTGTAAAAGATTTTAATTATAGTTAGTCCTACTGGATATGCATTTAGAAAAAGAAATTACAAAACCGTTATGAGTTGAATAAAAATATATGATTTATAATCTACATTTATACAGAGAATTTAAAGAAACAAGCATGGAAACAAATCATACAGTGGTGTATGTTTGGAATAATAAAATAAGTGAAACAACATACTATGACAAAAATAATTAATATTAATCCTAAATAGTTTTAATATTTTTTTTTTCTAGCAGAGCATTCAAGTCATTAAGGATGTGTACTTGTGTATGCACAAACACAAACAGTGACTAAGCATATGCAACCAAGTTTGATTTTTAAAAGTGGCACAGATATAGCAAGTAGATTGTAAAATGTGCTTGGACGCCTAACAATCAAGCCTTTATAAAGACTTAAAAGTGTCTTGATCCATAAGTCCCACTGATTTCATATGAAAATAGAGGCTTATAAATTGTTGTGGTATCTGTTTGTGCCATGAGGATCCGGAGAAAGTCTAAAACCCCAGACAAGCATGAAAAATACACACATGAATAGAAACATATTTTTAAATTGATACTTCCTTTTCTCTTTCATCCTTGTTCCCTCTAAAATGAATTTTTAATGTCATTTGTTAATGTAGATAAGGTAATGTATCATTTAACACTGTAAATCATATCTGATTAGCAGAATCCAATGAAAGGAACAAATTAACACAGCTACACTGAGTCAAAATTGCTTGTGAATCTGGACAATAAATTCATATGATTTTAAAATTATAATTAAATATGAACATAAATGTTGAGTAATTTAGTCAAGGGAATCATGAAGCTTTGAGTATTACCTGATCTGTTGGGAGATATCCCTGGCCATGGGAGGAGAGTTGAAACTGGATGATCTTTAAGGTCCTTCAAACCCAAACCATTCTATGATTCTATGATATACTCGCTGATTTACAAGTGGAATCACAACCATAACGTCAGTCACAGGATGATTTCTTTACACATCATAATTCATCGATATTTTTCAAGAGTCGGTATACTACACATAACTTTTCAAAATAAATTTTTCTGAGCTGCCTTTAGAAAAAGAGAATAAGATGTATAAATTTTATATCTGAATACCTAAATCACTTTATTATGTATATCCAGTCTATAGCATTTAGTAGCTGTGTTTCAGCTCAGTTTAGCTTTTTGTTTTTGATTTCCCCTAAGTGGTATTAATCAACGTCCTTCTATCAGCACAATATATTTGCCTTTATATTACAAGATCTAACTGTTGTAACATAGACAGAAAAGAAATATGAAGATTGCAACGTAGTCTGAATTGTGGAAAAGATTTAAAGCAAAAATTTCCCTCTAACTGTGACATTTTCCACTAATGTGCATAGAAAAACAATAGAAAGTTGGGGAAAAGTTAACTGAACTTGGATCCTGCATATGTATTCTGGCTTTATGCAAGTGAATAATAACTCAATGTTAAAAATATATAATGTTCAAACCTTTTAAATTTGTATTTTTCTTTATTTAAATATCTAGTATTTAAATATTTAGTATCCAAATAAAGTAGAATCGCTAGCACTGAATTCTGTTTAATTATCTATATTTTTTGGGGGGTTTTCTTTTGGTCTGGGTTTTGTTTGTTTTTTGCCATTCCTCATGCCTCAGTAGGGGAAAAGGAGGAAGCAATGGCAAAATGAACAGCTATGTACTGGCCCTATTACAGCCTTTAGACATATGGCTTATTGATAACTTTTTTTTTTCCCCTTGAACACAGGCACAGTGACTTCATTTTAAGATCCTCAGTGCTGTGAAGTTCAAAGCCTCAGGCCACATTACTTAGATAAATATAGATCGAGTGAAGGATTTGATAACATCTTTGTCAGTGACATGGATGACGGCACTGAGTGCACCCTCAGTAAGTTCGCCAACGACACCAAGCTGTGTGGTGCCATGGACTCACTTGAGGGAAGAGATGCCATCCAGAGGGACCTTGACAGGCTTGAGAAATGGACCAGTGCAAACTGCATGAGCTTCAACAAGTCAAAATGCAAGGTCCTGCACGTGGGTCGGGCTAATCCCAGGCACTCAGCTGGGCACTGAGCGGGTTGAAAGTAGCCCTGAAGAGAAGGATTTAGGGGTGTCAGTAGATGAGAAGCTCAACATGAGCCGGCAGTGCGCTCATGCAGCCCAGAAGGCCAACCACATCCTGGGAGGTATCAAGAGAAGCGTGGTCAGCAGGTCAAGAGAGGTGATTCTCCCCCTATACTCTGCTCTTCTGAGAGCCCACCTCGAATACTGGGTCCAGTTCTGGTGCTGCCACCATAAGAGGGACATGGATCTGTTGAAGTGTGTTCAGAGGAGGGCCACAGGGATGATCCAGGGGCTGGAGCACTCCTGCTATGAGAACAGGCTGTGGGAGCTGGGTTTGTTCAGTCTTGAAAAACACAGACTTCGAGGGGACCTAATATCTGCCTTCCAATACCTGAAGGGAATCTACAGGAAGGCTGGGGAGGGATTTTTTACAAGAGTGTCCATTGATAGGACAAGGGGAAATGGTTTTAAGTTGAAGGAGAATAGATTTAGATTAGATTTTAGGAAGAAATTCTTCAGTAGGATGGTGGCAAGACTTTGGAATAAATTGCCCAGAGATGTTGTGGCTGCCCCCTCCCTGGAGGTGTTCAAGGCCGAGTTGGATGGAGCCTTGAGTATTATGATCTAGTTGAGAGGCGTCCCTGCCCATGGCAGGAAGGTTGGACTAGATGATCTCTAAGGTCCCTTCCAGCCCATGCCATTCTATGATTCTACGATTCTATGACTGTGAACAATCAGACTAGAATACAGAATCAATAACTTTGAAACCAAATATCTTATATCCAATATATCAAGCTTTTTTTTCAATACTATCAGGAAAAGATAGACAGGGCAGATTTGCCAAAAATAGAATCTATTTAGTACATATTGGTTAAAGAATATTCTTTTACAAGTTAAAAGCAGTGAAAATGACATGGATATGCACAGGAAAACTATGCCAGCTTAAAATCAGTATTCTGGATTTCTACACAAATTTACTCCCACATAGTTCAGTTTAGGTTTACTCCCTGTAGTTATTTAAAGTCACATCTACAAAGTTTAAAGTTACAGTTTAAAATATTCAATGCTAGCAAAAGTATCTAAAGCTAAATTCTGTGGTCCTGCTAATTTATTTTTTTTTTTTCCCCAAACATGTCAAAACTGACTCAGTTATTTTTGTCCTTCAGTATGTACAAATAATATTAGGGCTTCGTATCAGTCCAAGCAATATAAAGTACTTTGAAACATGTCAGATACTTTGCTAATAGTTTTCCCCCTGTGCTTACATTGACACTTTTTCATGTATTATATAACTCATTTTTAAAATGGAGGTAATAATGAGGATAATATTTATAAAATTATTTTTAAAATTATCTAGATAATGGGTTGCCTGTTGAAACATGATTTACATACAAGTCAGTTTTCAAAATCCAGCTCTCTTTCAGTTCAGACTCTGAATAAGACCTGTTCTAGTAACGGCTTTGAGATAAAAGTGGAAATAGAAGATCCTGAACAAACCATATCATAAGAAAGTCATCTACTAGTGAATCCAATTAAGCTAGAAATTAACGCAAACTAGTTGTTCAGCTGATGTCAAAATACATAGGCTTAGGAGCATCATAACATTTCAAAAGATACTGTATAACTTGTGTAACTGGCTGCCCATCAAATTAACAAGATATTAAACCTATCGTCAGTATTATATTTACTTCTAGACTGGTAAATATCAAAATGAAAATATGGGTGACTTGTTACTATAAAGAAGCACAAAGAAAACTTATTATCTGCATTTAATAGATGGATAAACTCTTCCAAAGAGATGGAAAATAACTTGCCTATATCACCTGGCAGTTCAGTCTCCATAGCAGGAATTAAAAACCATCTCAGTGAAGTTGCTATCCTATAAACTACACAGTGAACACAATACTGAACTACAAAATAAGAAAGGTCTATTCCAACAACATAGTTTACAGCCTACATCCTGGGAACAATAATTTACATTTTAGCCTTCTTTCATAAATAAACAACAGACCCAAATGCAAAGTTCAGCTTCTGCTTTTACAGACTTCAATACTTTTCCAGGCTGATGCACGTACTTTGCTCATTATAAATTAAACAAGGGAGATAGATTTCTACCTGAAGAAGCATGTCTATCAAATGTGTGGTTAGCATGATGTTTTTCATAAAATTCTGCTATGGATGGCTAACATGCTGATTAATGGATTTTAAGGACGAGTTTGCAGTTTTGAAGGGTAAGTACTCTTTCCAATTTAGCAACCAAAAAAATTGTAAGGACTTTTTCCTCCTGCAAATGTATGCACATTTATTTAGAGTTGGTATATTAATAAATGACAACTGTTACAGAAAGTAGTCTAGCATTAAATTAAATACATTTCATAACCCACTCACTCAAAATGCATTATCTTTTAATATATTATGCATGCAAATATAATGACACTACATAAATGACAATCTTAAAGTCCCATGCAAAAAGTGAAAGCCCATTTGTCTAATGAGTTAAAATAACCTTGAACTATTTACAAAAATGATGTTTGATAGTATTATAGTATTATGTAATTACTCTAGTACTTAAAAGTCTTTTCTTTAAAGAAAAAGAAGGAAAAAATGTTGCTTGACAATCTATTATAAACTGTCAACAAAGGATAATTAGGATATTTTGATGCATATTATAGGACCAATAACAGAGAACAAGTCTGGAAGGGACTCTTTAAGACACTCCTTGACCTAGGAAAGTAATAATTATATAATCCATACTTTTTTAAAAAAAGAATTGTTACAGGTCTTAATTTACACAGTTTCTACAATCTGCACAACACATACACATCTTTGAAGTTACATTTGTTGTCTAATCAAAATAACTCATATAATTACATTACTTGTTCTAGCAGCATTAAGCAGGAAAAATCAACTTACTCTTTTTGGAAACAGCTAGCAGGATTTTTGAGGATTTTTTCAGTTCCTATCCAACTCTTCTCAAGTGTTTCAATCTGTTTTCCTTTCTTCATAGCAGAATAGTACTATCAAGGTTGGAAAAGACCTTCAAGTCCACCCATCAACCCAATATTACTGTGACTATTAAGCTCTGTCCCAAAATGCCACATCTACATGTTTTCTGAACACCTCCAGCGATGAAGACTCCACCACTTCCCTGGGCAGCCTGTTCCAATGTGTCACTTTTAGTAAAGAATTTTTTCCTGTACACCCAGACTAAACCTCCCCGGCACAATTTGAGCCCACTTCCTCTTGTCATATTGCTAGTTACATGGAAAAAGAGACCAACATCCACCTCACTACAGCCTCCTGTCAGGTAGTGTTGGAGAGCAATAAGGTCTTGCCTCAGCTTCCTCTTCTCCAGATCAAACAATCCTAGTTTCCTCAGCTGCTCCTTATAAGACATTCTCTTCAGACCCCTCAGCAGCTTCATTGCTCTTCTCTGGATATATTCCAGCACCTCAGTGTTTTTCTTGTACTGTAGTGTCCACAGCTCAACGCAGTACTCAAGTTGAGGTCTCACCAGTGCCAAGTATGGGGGCACAATCACTTCCCTGCGTGTGCTGGACACATTATTTCTAACAAAAGCCAGGATGCTGTTGGCCTTCTTGGCCACCTGGGCACACTGATGTCTCATGTTCAGTCAGCTGTCCAATAGCACCTCCAGATCCTTTTCTGCTAGGCAGCTTTCCAGTCACGCTTCCCCAAGCTCTTCCACAATTAAGTTTTCATGAGATTTCTGGAGTTATAAACTTCTTTCCCATGTCTCTCTATGCTATCCAAATGCATCACCTTTTCCACAGATGCCAATTTCCATAAGTTATGTCAGTAGTTCATCTATCAAGACAGTCATTCCTTACCATGTATTTTTGGACCTTTATATTCTTAAAAGTATTTTATTTAAAAATATCAATATGCTGAAGGACAGTAGTATATATGCTAAATTCAGCATTTGCTACAGTACTTTAATCCTGCATTCAATTTCAAGCATGGTGAAACACAAAAAACGCCCTTCTTTTTTCTTCCTAATTGTTGGTTAAATGTAGAAGATTGTTTGATCTATGGCAACTCCAAAAAAAAATAGAACTTGATATTTGTTTTGACAGTAGGCCACACTAAGACCTTAAATCACCTTGTCCGTGAGCTGCTTTTTGCTGATGATGCCGCCCTCGTTGCTCACACAAAAGCAGCTCTGCAGCGCTTAACTTCCTGCTTTGAAGAGGCTGCTGAGCTTCTTGGGCTGGAAGTCAGCTTGAAGAAGACAGAAGTTCTTCACCAACTTGCACCTCATGAAGTCTCCCGTCATCCCCACATCACCAGAG
>NW_009732411.1:0-14446 GCF_000703405.1 Apaloderma vittatum | reverse complement strand
CCACAGTAACCTCAGTGTGTGTGTGTGTGTGTGCGTGTGTTGGAGCACAGTCAGGTTTAATCCTGCTTTTTCCCTTCCTTCAATTCTCCCCCCGCCCTTTATAATCCACTCTCCCCTCTAGCCGGGCATATATATCCCTTCATCCGTATGTCGCAGCGTGTTTGGCTGTTTATTTATTTATTAATCGATCTTACTGACCCATTAAAAAAACAGAATAAAATCCGTTATGACTCTAGGTATGGGTAACAAGATCGCTATGAATTCGTCAGGGCTTGTTTCTTCCTTCCTTGCATGAATTTTGCAGGATGGGAGATGCCTTGGAAGGAAAGTCCTGCTGGATTTTCGGTTAGTCCCAAGCCGGCAGGGATTTTTTTTTTTTTTTTTTTTTAAAATATTGCAGGGATTTTTTTTTTTTTTTCATATAAAATCATAGAATCATAGAATTGTCAGGGTTGGAAGAGATCTTAAAGATAATCTAGTTCCAACCCCCCTGCCATGGGCAGGGACGTCCCCCACTAGATCAGGCTGCCCTGGTCCTTTAAACCCAAACTTAGAGCAGAAAATTATAGTGTTAAATCCTATAGCCAACTTTTTTTTTTTCCTTTCACCCGTTAAGGAATAATAAAAACCCTCTAGAAATAGTATTCTGTAAAGCTTTTCTACAGCAATTAAATGGAACAATAGGAAACTAGAACAAAAAGCTGGGGAAAAAAAGTAGGGCAATAAAAGATAGAATAGCAATAAACTAGAACAATCCTTTTATATGATCTGAGAAGCTAAAGAGCTAAAGAGCGCCTCTGTTTTCCAGAGACTTAACCATCTGTCTCCCAAAAAGGAATTAAATGGGATGTTTATGGAAAATAATAATTAAATTGTCACTAGTATTGACAAAGCAGCATTTGCTCCCTGGTTTAGCTCTCTGGCCCATCCTGCCTGTTCTGCATTCTCCTTCTTCCCAAGGCCCGTCACACAGCATTTATTCACTCTTTAATTAGGACATCCAGCGCATGCCAATGGGATCCTCTGGTCATCCAGCGCTAATGGCAGTGTCTGCTGAGAACCTGCCAGAGAACCAAGGACTTGTCCCTTGTCTGCTCCCTCCCCTCCCCCACTCCCTGCTCTGCTGGGAGTCACTTCTGGCACGAGTGACACCAAAGTCAGTGGAAGTCACTGGTGTCGTTCTTAGGAGCTGGAGTTTGTAGAAGTGCACCTTGATAGTATCAAAAGATTGAAATCCTTAATAGCTTCCTTGCCTCTACGAATGCTTTGCTCACATCACTTCTCAGTGTGACAAATAGTCCAAAGGGGTGGACAGATTCGAAATGTCAATAAATATCGGAGCACCATTATTTGGTAGGAACATTCAATGAAAGCCATTAACTGGCTTTACTATAGTAAAGCAGGATTATAGTATTTAGGGCTGGTCTAGGTTACCGTAGAGACAGTGATGTGGTTAAATGACTGGATCCAGATCCTACTTACTGGGGGTTTCAGCATCCTCTAGTATCCTGTTGCGAGAGGATATTAGGGGCAGCTGTCTGCAAAAGAAGGCTATAAGAAAACATGAAAAGAAACTCTGCAATTTCTTTTAAAGCAGATTTATATATATATATATTATTGGGGGGGGGGTGTCTGGTGAGATCCTGTATAGATTTTGCTGGGATTTTTCCCTTTATCCCTACGACATTCTGCAGCATTGCAGTTAGGAGGCTGTTTCTTTCCTGTGAACAGAAGCTGAGTAGTCATTTTATACTACTTCACGTTCCTTGGAAATATTAAAAAAATGAGCTCATTTTCATTGTGCTTGATCAAATTAGCCCTCTTGGGATGTGACATTTTTATGTCTGCTGTTTTACTTTTCAGTGGAATTGTCATCATCTGTTCTTTCTGCTTCATTTTTGTCTCAGTGTTGTTTTGTCAGAGAACAGGCATGATTAGTTCCTTTCATTGAAGAAGAATTACTTTATAGCAGTTCAGGGGATTTGACAACTGGTTTAACCTGATCCATGACTGAGCTGTCACTGAGCAGCAAGGGACCATTCTCCTTGCCTAGTCTGGGCCATACATTCCTGCCCGTTTCCTTGTGCCAGCACTTGTAACCACGTGACAGTAGAGTGAATGGGTAGAGATTTTGCCTTCCTCCTGCAGTTAATTAAGCAAACACTCAGTTTACATATGTAGTTGTTGGCATTACGAGTGGGGTTAGTCCTGTGATGAGAGCATTTAAATCTGCATGCAGCTCTCTGCCAGGATCGGGCCCATAATGCTGTGTTTTCCTAAGATGGTGTTGACAATTCTGTAGCCTTTATTCTGTCCTCATCCGAAGTGCTCCTTGGATCCTAACTGGCAGTTTTGGCTTTGAAAGAATTGCAAGACTGGGTCAGTATTGTGTATGGATGATTGAGTGTTAATGCAAAAAAAGAGTTGGCTAAGTCCATTGTTCTGCGCTGCACATTTGGTGCTTTCCAGTTTCTTTTACCTCGTCAGTGAGGATGGCAGGAATTCATGATTAGTTAGGCCAGCGTATTTCATGCAAAACAACCTGAAAAAAAATAATCCAGTAGTTCTACAGATTTTGCACTACGTGTCAGAGGGAGAAGAAAGATGTATCACACAAATGCTTTTCAGGTGATGTTTCATGAGCTGCCTCTGGCTAGAACAGATGGGTTGACAGCCTATTTTAATTCACTGGAAAACATGCCAGAAGCTGCAACCTTTCCATACAAATCCACATAAGTTGGACAAGCAGTTTCCATGCTGTTATGTTGTCTGTCACAACATGATTTGCATTAATTAATACTACTGAAGTTGTTTTGCATGTACACATTCACAGATTGGCATAAGCTGTTTGTTGTTCTTCTGGACACTTGATTCTTCTAGAAGTATTTTAAGGAGCAAGCTCCTTAAGCTTTGCATATGGATCTCTAACTGCTGGAATGCCCCTGAAATTCTGAATCATTTCAGACTATCAGCCTCTCAGAGATCTGCAATATTTTTTAATTTTTTTTTTTCTTGGAAGCAATTCCGCTTTCCTCTCTCCCTCTCTTGTAAGTAGATTGGAAGAATAGGCCCTAAGCTCTGGAGATAAACTATTATTTCTGGGACCTATATTTTAAAGTTTTAGACAATAAGAACCAAAAGCCAACCCTTTGCTACAGGAATGGCAAGCAAACAATAAACGTTCTGATTCTGTCAATCAAAGACAAATCTCTTTATGGGAGAGGTCTCCTCTTATCCTGTAGCTTTCTTTCATCTCTCCTTTACTGAAACTCCCCGCATTGCCTCGGTTCAAAAAAAAAAAAAGCTACTGTACACATTTGTACGTATAGCGTAGGAAATCCAAATGCTCATGAAGTTAATGGGAATTTTCCCTTGACTACAACAGGGGTGGTATTTAAAGTGATGTCAGACTCTGGCTTTATCAAAAAGCTCTTGTGAAACCTTGGTGGAAGTTTCTAGCTGCAGGCTACTAGCAAAAGCCTTGTTCTCTCCAAAGCTGTGGAAGTGGGCAGTAAACATACAACGTATTTCTTGTTTAATAGCAACTGATAACAGAGTCCTGAAGGAGTTTGGTTTTCACAGCAGATGCAGAAAGAGTAAAGTAACTGTCATTTGAGTGTATTGTTCTGTGAGCCTTGGAGTTAGTCAATGCCATGTGTTCCAAGTTGTTTTACACTGTGATATAGAAAAAGGAAGAGAAGGACTTTTCATGTGCATTTGTGTGATAGAATTCACTGGTGCTACTTCTTGTTGGTCAGGATGAGATCTATGCTACTCATTCTCTGTGATAGAAGTCCAGAAGGCCTTTATGATGGGCAACAGAGCTGCAAGGCTCTATTGGATTGTTAGCCCAATGCCTGGACATTATCCCTGCCAAGACATTTTGCAGCCTTACAGGGAAATAGATACTTCTATTGCACCCCCAAAGTCAAGCAACTTTTCAGAGTACAGTGGCTGAAAAGCCGCAGTATCTGCTTTGAGAACGTGTTGCTGATGTGTGTCTAAAATCTCGCCCTAGTAAAAGGCAAGCAAACTTTAGACTTTGGAGTGAAATGGCAAGATTTCAAAATGGTCAAGTACCACAAACCAGGAACCCTTGAATCTGTGCTTCTCATCACACGTCCCAAAATATTACCATAAAGCCAAACACCTCTTTGCCTTGC
Organism: Apaloderma vittatum; assembly: GCF_000703405.1. Classification (NCBI taxonomy): domain Eukaryota; kingdom Metazoa; phylum Chordata; class Aves; order Trogoniformes; family Trogonidae; genus Apaloderma; species Apaloderma vittatum. The sequence continues at coordinate 10,283 of NW_009732411.1, read as the reverse complement.
GTCCTGATTCAAAGGCTTTAGTTCTTAGTCCAAGACCCAACTCTCTTCAGCTCTGCCCAGATTGCTATGTAATAAATGCAAGAATGGCACATGTAATGTAAATTTAAATGCATGCATTAACAAGCCTTTATCCTGTAGCACTTGAAGAGGACATGGTTGAATCATATGTTAGTCAGCTGCACTACCGTCTACTTTTCCTCTGTGTCAGGAAGTCCCAAAGCAAATGGAACAGTCCTGAGGTAGCTGTGATCATCATCACCCTTCACAACTGTGCTGCCAGCCTGCATGTCTCTTCAGAAAGAGCATGGATCATTTTTGGAAAACAGAACGCTGCCAGGTCAGCAGGTAGGAAAGTGTAGAAGACAAAAAAGTGAAGTCCAAAGGGTATCCAGGATGATCCATTTGACACCTGATTTTCCATCAAGGTCATTGGCCAAAACCAGAGAAACCATATAGATGTGAGACGGATGATTTCAGCAGAACAATGCTTTGACCTAATTCAGCCAGAAGTTATTGGCTTGGTACAGGAGTAAAATTCTTTGGCCTGTTCTTGCAGGAATGAGATTAGATAACCAGGCTGTCTTTTCTATCCCTTGAATTTAGATATCTTAATTGTTACCTCTGTGTACTGGTAGAGGAAAAAAAACCAAACCCACAAAACCAAAACCCAAGACCCTTTTCTGAGAGATACTGATTTACTTGCACTAAATTCTAAATGTAAAAGTTGAGTACAGTGAGAAGAAATCTGTGTAGCCAGAAAGCCTTTACCTGAAGACCCAGGCTCAGCATATGAAAATCACATTACAGTAAGAAATGTTATGCATCCAGTGCAGAAAGTGTCAGGGCATGGAAATAAGAGTATTTTAATAGAAACCTGTTTTATTTCTCTCAGAATGGCTGACAACTGTTACCTTCCAGTAACATAAACAGCACGCATTACACTTAATTTTCTCTTCTTCCCCTGTTCAGTTCGGATGACTGTGTGGAGGATCCTCATTTTGTCAAACCCTCTGTTACGTAATTGCTGCTAAAAACATTCCCTTTGCTTGGTGAAACCTGTGCTGACAGCCTGGGGGCACTTCTCAGAGTAAAGCCTTGCCACAAGAGTACCTATGACTCTAGCATGCACTTCTGCTTTAAGATCAGCAAAAGCATTTTTCAGTCCTTGCACAAGCCAGGATGGCTTGGATCTCCAGATGGTGTTACTGAGCCCTGACCCACCAAAGGCAGTGGGAAGAAGCATTAAAAATTCCCTTTTGTCATGGAACAGAACTCAGGATTATTGTTTCTCTCCCTTGGTAACTTATTTCTGTGAATAGTAATACAGCTTTAGTCTAAAGGAGAGTAACTCAGTTTTGATGTGTTGAGCACTCAGTTGATACCTGGGGGTTTTAGTCTTGTCAGACAAAGGAAGAAGCAGTAGTAAGTTTCCCATGGGGCTTGATCAGAGTTCTAACATTGCAGAGAAAGGCAAAGTAGCAGCAAATTTTGGAGAGGATTCTGGGCTAAGGCACCCAAAGCAAGAGCTAATACCTCCTGATGACACAAGTTCATAGAATCATAGAATCCTTCAGGTTGGAAAAGACCCTTGAGATCATCAAGTCCAACCATTAACTGTATTCTACAAAGCTCACCCGTGAACCATATCCCCCAACACCACATCTAAACGACCTTTAAACACATCCAGGGATGGTGACTCAACCACCTCCCTGGGCAGCCTGTTCCAATGTCTGACTAGCCTTTCTGTGAAAATTTTTTTTTCTGATGTCCAGTCTAAACCTACCCTGTTGCAATTTGAAGCCATTCCCTCTTGTTCTAGCGTGAATTACCTGTGAGAAGAGACCAGCACCAACCTCTCTACAATGTCCTTTCAGGTAGCTATAGAGAGTGATGAGGTCTCCCCTTAGCCTCTTCTTCTTCAGACTAAACAGCCCCAGCTCCTCCAGTCACTCTTCATAAGATTTATTCTCCAGGCCCTTCACCAGCTTCGTTGCCCTCCTCTGCACTCGCTCCGGTGAGTTATGCACTTCATCACCATTGTCTTTGGTATTTTTCAGCTGGCTAGCCCTTGGTAGCACTCGTGTGCTGGTTTTTGAGGATCCAAATCACCTGAGATCTAACTGTACCTACACGGTGCATATGGGTACAGAACCTGTCCACATGTTCCACATTCCAGGAGCTGCTTACGGGTAGATCAGTAGTACTGTACAGCTTAGAAGCACAACACTCATCCCTGCCCTTGCAGGAGAACTGGGAGGTGCATCCCACCCACAGATCAGTTCTGTGTAGGAATATGGCCTCAGGCCTGCCCCATGTCTCTCCACCTTGGCCTGATTTCCAGTCAACAATAAATAAAAGAAGTCAGACTCTTGTGAGTCACCTCATAGTTCAAGGCTATAGGCCCAACAGCAAGCTCGACCAGCAGCACTCCTGACATGGCAGAGAAAAGTCTGTGCATGCTAATTCTTTTCCTCCTTTCAGATTAAGGCTGTCATGCTGGAGTTGGTTTTGGTTTGTTGTGGGATTTTTTGCTATCTGATCTGGCTGTCTTAGGTCTTACATCGCTGTTGCATTGCCATCTGCCTCATAAAACTGCCCTCAAAATCAGCCTTTGCCATGATTAGCATGACGTCTCTCCATCTTTGAACCCAGTCCAAAGTCTGTATAGAGATAGTGTCTGCAGAAACCTGGAACTATTTCATAAATCTAAATAGATGTAGTGTGTTTTTTAGCTGCAGCTAGAATGACTGTAGACCTTAAGTTTGAAAAAGTATCCAGGCAAAGAAACAATATATGATCTCCAAAAATGAGAAGAGTGTCGTTCACTGTTTGTGTGAAGGACCTCTGCTGTACTTAATTCTTCAAGAAATCAATGAGCTTGTTCAGTTTTTAGAGTGGGATGTTCTTCTCTTAAGAACCTGATTTAGAGTTTGTCTGAAAAAATAAGTGTTTTCATTATTCACTCCTCTAGAAGTTTTTCTTTTACTTTCTTGTTCTAGGCAGAAGTCTCAGAAGAATGGGACTTTGTTGGCTTTCCTTTGAAGTCTGTTGTTACTTCTCAAATTCTGTCCTTCTAAAGCACAATGGTGACATGCTGTGGCAGATTTCTGTTACTTTGAGCTCCTTAATCTGTGTGTCCTTTCTATAGTGACATTAAGAGCAAAATCTAGTTTTATCTTAAAGCAAATAATTTTATTTCCTCAAAATACATCGTCCCATCTTCTGTATTAAAGGTAGTACATGGCAGGTGTATTGCAAGAGCACAGTACATTCATGGATATCAAATGCTCTTCTGGAACACAACTCAAGCCTGATCCTTCTTTTATTTTCAAAAATCTGTTTGAAAAGATCTGCTGGCTTGCTTGATTTAGCTTCTCAGTGGATATTCTTCTTTACTAGTACCAACATTGTCAAACTGTTCTCAGAGACTTTGAATGTGTTTGCAGTTATTTATTTGTTGACAACACAGTTTAATGCTGGAAAGCATTTCTGCAATCAACATTACAGCAGTGAACCATACTAATGCTCAAACAACGCTTATGAATCATCACAAGCTGATGCTTTGCCTGATGTACTCCTGGTGATAGCAAGTTCCAGAACTTAAGGTCAGAAAGGATCACTAGATCAACTAGTCTGCTCCTGTCAAATTTCATTCCTCCTGGACTCCGAAGTGCCTTCCAGCAAGGCACACACTCCTGATCTCCTTTGTCACATCAGAATAAAGGTCTTCCCATATCAGATTAAATGTCCATCTAGCCCAGCACCCTGCCTCCTACATGGACCATAATCCAGTATTGAAAGAAACATGTTTTTCTTCAGGGGATATTACTTTATTTTTCAATATTAGTACTCTGACCATTTTTCAGCTTGGGATCCTCCTAGCTGAACGCTGTTTTAGTGTTTAGTATGTATAAAGTCACCTTAAATAGATTCCCTTCCTTGAGCTCATTCTGTGCTCTCCACATCAAATCATGTAAACTTCCAGTATCTCCAATATGCTGTGGTAACTGGGTGAGTTTTCTGTTTTGGGGTTTTTTTTGTCCCCTTGGTAGTGTAAATATTTTGCTTTGTTTGTGCCTCCACCCCTTGGTTTGTTTAGGTCTTTCTCCACTAGCCTAAGAAGACCATCATTATGCAGAATTTTCATGTGCCTACACTTCAGCACAGTCATCAAATCACAGAGCAAACATACCAAGCCCTGAAGAAGTGTCAGTGTTGCATTTCTCAGGCTAAGGCTTGCTCTACCTGTTTTCCAAGCTACCTGTGCAAGTCACCTTCTTTCCAAAGCCATGGAAGCATGGCTGTGAGGTGGTGCCTACACTAAGTATCACCTCTTTGCTTCAGAGTTGGCTTGAGGCTGGTGTACACTGTGTGGAGACAAAGGAAGCTTGTGTTTGGTTGCAGAGTGCTGTTGAGAGTCTCTCACCAAAGTGTTTTTCTATAGCTTTTAAATAATTTGGTAGCATTCACTGTCCTCCCAGATTTTTAGATACTAATTTCAAAATGTAAAGCCTGGAACATACATGTATGCATCCATCCATCCATCCACCCATCCATCCACTTCCACTGCAAAACTAGTAATGCTATAGATGAAAGGTAATGTTTTCCCTACTATTACTCCTTATTTCCCAGTGTACACATTTGAGGATCACATTCTTCCTTTCAGCTGTAGCACTGTAATTATGAGGCCACATGTAGAACTAGCACCAATTCTCCATGACAAGTTTTGTTCCGTTCCTATGGCATCACCATGCTATTCTCTCCTGATCTGTAGTGCATCAGTGATGAACACATCACATCAGCCCTAGAGTTTTCCTCAAAGTTATTTTAATCACTCAAACCTTGTTCCTGACCTTTTTTTGTTCTATTTTCTTTCTTCTAAGAGGTACTGGAGAGGGCTTGCACTTAATCTTTGCTAGGTTTTGCTTTTGTGGGAGTGTTATTTCCTTTTTGGTACGAGAACTCCTGAGAGACGCTGCTCCTCCCTAACTACTTCTGAAGAGTCTAAACTGGAAGGAACTCAAAAAGATAGTTTCCTTTTTAGAGAATGTTTGTCTCTATGGATATCACTGTTAGGGAACCATTACTCTGGACATGAAGACTGTTTAGAACTTGTGTATTTTTAGTTTAGATTTGTTAGCTATAATATAGATTTCGTCAGGCTTCTGGTAATATTTTTATTATGACTTACTTCCTCTCTCTTCCTCCCTGCCTAGACACACACAGGCTTTTCTTCCTGAGTTTCTGATGAGGAACTGCTGCCCACATGTTTCTTGTGTGGTCTGTAATCATAAGCTGCACTTCTTAAACATTTATTTTTCTTTATGGTTTTATGAAAATTTTTCAGTTACGAGAAAAAAACACTCATACCTCCATTACATGTTGCCAGAAAGTTACACTGCCTTGAGAGGTCACAAGGAAGCTGCACACGCAACGAGTGCAATACTACATAAGCCATACATCCAGTAGGCAGGGCAAGACACTAGGATTGTATTGTAACCCCAATTTTTTTTGAGGTGGGTCATTGAAGCACAATTCCTTTTTTCTTACGAACAGGAAGCTAATCAAGCAGTTAAGATCTAGATTTTAAATTTGTAACGGGATGCAAGAATTCCAGTGCTTTGAGCCCTTTCAGAGAAATGGCGTCTCTATGCTCCTGACGTTTCCCTCAGCTAAAAAAGACTATTTCACCCCACCTCTCCAGATTTCATAGATCTGTTCAATGAGTAGGAGCATAGCAGACCATTTTTACAAATATGCAAGCTTCCCTACACTTGACTCTGCCCTGCAGCAGATTTTGCCTTCTGAGCTGAGCTGGCTGTCTTCACACTGACCAGTTCTATTTCAACAGTCATCTTTTAGTTTTTAAAATAAATACAAGGGATGTTTTCTTGCTTTTGATGATCCTGCCTCTTTGGACTCCTTAATCATCTCAGTCAGATGACGCCCCTATCCCAAGGGAGATCTCTACTGGGGTAGAATTTGGCAGTACAAGTTTTTGCAGATGCATTTCCTGGATTAAGGTGAGGCATTCTCTCAGTTCTGAGCTGGTGTAGCATCTCCTGGGGAGGACAGTGTGCTTATGTAAATTAGAGTTGCTTATGATAGGGAAAGCACTGCTTTTATTTACCCTCAGACTGAGTCAGAGCAGTTTCCATTTGTGAACTGGAGAACAGTAACCCAATTCCTCCCACATGTGCATATTCCCTAGAGAAAAAAGTGGGTCTTGCTAGAGTACAGGGTTTGGGTCAAAGGTTATTGGCACTGCACAAAACCAAAAAGAGTAGAGAACAATGAAAAACAAGCATTTAATTGGATTCTATCAGAAGAACTGCCAAATGAGTACAGTGCCAGGAAACTTTACCTACGGCTCTTCATTACAGTTTCTCCGTCAGAAAAAGCTCGGCCTTCTTATCTGCGCTGTTTCTTGAGCAATGTCTCACAGCATCTGAGGCTGGGGGCACACATCCAGGATATTCTAAGTGTGCCGTTGCCAAGTCTGTAAATACAGTTCATGTTTGTTGGCAGTTCCTCTGTCCATTAACATTACATCATCCCTAGACCAAACCCATGATAATCAAAACAGTTTTGGTCCCAAGTAATTCAGCTTCTGACTTAAAAGTCCCCAGTATAAAAGGTGACATCAGTCCACACATGCCGTGTACTCTAAGCAGCTTGATTCCTTTTCCAGTACCCATCCTGTTTGCAAGTTTTGCAAAAAGGGCTAAAACCAAGTTTTTTTTAAGCCAAATGAGATCGCTAGGAGCTCAGATCCTTTTGAGTCAGCACAGCTATCAAGTATCTTCTGCGATTCTGTAATTTTTGACTGTTCTGTGCAGCAGTGCAACTCTTTGATCACTGGAGATAAGAAAGAAGTAGGAGTTCAGTATTGTATTTCCATCAGCCCCTTTCAGCTTCTTCCTGTTTTATACTAAATCCATGACCTTTTAACTCAGATCAGTCATGTTGCTCAATAATGGAAAGGTTCCACAACTTCTCTGGATTGTTTTTACAGCTTCATCTTTGTGTAATTGCTATACTTTGTTTTCAGCTAGACAAAAGCGCTGAGATTGCGGGAGCAGTCATTGCTCGGTCATTGACCAAGTCCTCCAAAACCTCTTTTAGCTTTTTCTTTTAGCCTTTTTCAGATTCCCTGCAGAGTTCCTCTTTGCTTAAACTGCATGCAATGCTTTAAGTCCTCCTCGTGCTCAGCATGAATTTTGACATATTCTCGGTAGTTAGCTTTAAATATACCAGAAGAGCTTGAAACTGTCTGAAGCTACACATTCCTTCTTGTAGAGGGGAAATAGGAGAAGATAGAAGTGGTCTCAGAAGTGATGTGTGTCTGGATCCAGGAAAGATCATAATATTGAGAGCAATTGGGGAAAGTATATTGGCACCCTTTGAACGTTTCTGATTGAGGAGGTCAAGCTATCCAGAACTGTAGCAAAATAAGGGTTGAATATCAGGGCACTCAGCCCGAGAAGGAGCAGAGAAGATACAAAATGTTTCAATTACTTACTTCTGTTACACATTACATACTGGTAGCAGTTTTCTTAATATGACATTAAAGCAGATCTTGACATTGTAGCTGTTTTTCTAACCACTTCCATTTGACCTTTGTCATTTCACCAATGTCAGTTATAGTAGCTGCTCTTGAACAAAGTGATTGTCAGGACTCTGGAAGACCTGGAGCAGAAAGCAGATTAATCTCAATGTCTACAGCATAATAAATCAGCATAAAAAATGGTTACACAGTGAGTTCAGTACAGTGAAGACTCACCGAAAACCAAAATCACATTGACAGGGTTTCTGCCCAGTTTGTTATTAATGAATCAGTCTATCTTCCAGAGACACACACTGAGTGTACACACTGATCACTAGATTTCTCCTCACCCAGGTAAAGCTACAGAAAAGTTACTAAAGCCCAACCTACCGAATTTGGGTCTGGACCTCAAAAAAATTGCCACTAAGGCTATCCAGAGTTCATAAAATATCATAGAAAGTTGCTAAATGGCAGATTTTTGAACACCCAGGTGAGGAATACAAGTTTGTGAAATCTACTCATCCTAATAAGGAGTTTTCAAATGCTGTTGAAACATTGTTATGGTCTCAAAGGCTCAAATGAAGGGGAAATTAAACCTCAGTATTGATTTATCATCTAACTGATTGTGATCAAATGTAGTAGAAAGTTCTTCACAGGGCAAGTACACAAAAGGAAAACCCTTAAGAGAAAACTGATACTACCCTTTAAGTGAAGTTTGCTTGCACAAGTGTGGGCTTCTAGGTTTCATGTCCATGTCAGGATTTTCCAGACAATGTCACCTACTAACTCTGCTTTCATTAAAAAAAATAAATCAAGAAGTTAGATTTTCCTAATATTCATTTAATAGTGTAAGTAAATAATCTCTGCTGAAAGGAAGTCACAAGGTGTATTTTATAGAGAAATGAGTGTTCCTGGAGGACTGTGAAAAACCTACCAGTGAGGATTTTAATGAAAATTAATAACCTCCTTAAAAAAATAATATCAGAACTGCTAATACTTATTAAATGAAATTAAGTACATTTGGACAGTCTTCATGCATCACTCATCAAAACTTAAACTGAGCCCAGGAAATTCATAAACAAACATAAGGCAAACAAACAGCACTTTGTTAAATTCGAGAAACTACATTTGTGAAACGAAGATATAACTGAGTGGTGATTGTGCTGACAGGCACTAACCTACTTACAGCCATTTTCCCAGGAGAAACTTCATGTTCTAATTATCTGTTGTGATTTTTTGTTCGCTTCTACTTTTTATTAACAGAAGCCATCCGCTTCAGACATAAACTGGTCCCTATGAAGCCTGACTTACATCTTGCTAATGCATTACAGATACATATGCTTTTACATACATGTCAGATTGCTTTTGTCCTAACAACCAAAAAAATCCTTTGATGTGTTTTGTAAACAATTAGACTCTATTAGCGTACTTCTGGTCATGGAGATACTAAAGATATCCTATTAAAGGAAACGCTACTCATAATAGTCCTGAACTTCTGAGTGAAATGAGAATATGTCGATTTCAAAACTAATGAACTTTTTACACCTTATTTTAAATAGGGGGAATGCACGTGAAGTGATATGAAGAAACTCTTGCGAAGGTCACAATACGGAAGACTTGGCTAGTGGGGAATCTTCTTCCAGAACAGATTGCAGCTGCCACCTTCTACTGAAATAGTTGCACAAGGTGAATAAATTATCACAGAATCATTGAATGCATTGGGCTGGAAGGGACCTTTAGAGGCCATCCAGTCCAACCCACCTGCAGTGAGGTGGGACATCTTCAACTAGATTGGGATGCTCAGAGCCTCATCCAACCTGACCTTTAATGTCTGCAGGGATGGGGCCTCCACACCTCTCCAGGCAACCTGTTCCAGTGTTTCACTGCCCTCACTGTAAAAAATGTCTTCCTTACACCCAGTCTAAATCTACCTTGCTTCTAGTGGAAGCGGATGGTGGGCTCAAGGGCACCTTTGACGGGGAGCTTCTTAAAGCTCCCTTGGATGCCAAGGGCGTCCTCCTACCCTTTGTTCTCACTCTACCTGAGAGGCTGGACAAAGCAGGGGACCAAGAGGGCTCCCTCCCGCTGTGAGGTGGCCAGCCTGGCTCTGGCTTCCTGTGTGGGAGCTGGGTTGCAGCTGAGGGGACCCACCAACTACCCCCTATAGAGGGGATCCTTTCTGGCAGGCCCCTTATCCTGTTGCAACAGGCTTTGCTAAAAAGACTGCTTCCATCTTTCTTATAGGCTCCCTTTATGTACTGAAAGGCTGCAATAAGACCTCCCCAGAGATGTTATTATGTTTGAGGGACTAGTGTTGTTTAAATCGTAAGTATTAGTAAAACAAGAAGACAGGAAAACAAATAATCCCATACACCAAAGAATCTAAGAACAAACAGCAAAGAACAAGATAGGATCCCTTGAGCAAGTTGATAGTTTGAGTGTGGTAGTAGGAAAAAAAACCTGCAGAGCAAAAAATGTAACAGCTTCTTGCTGTTCAACATATTTAAACAGGAAAGGCTATGAAACCTCAAAATAGAAAAATGAAAGAATCACATGGTATTCTATATCAGCGTGATAGTACTCCTTAGTATGTGCCTTTAAAGGACGTTTTTCCTCATTGCCATGCCCGGCATAGGGACCAGTTGTGAAGAGGACGTAGTGCGTGCAAATTGCTTAAAATTTTTCCGCACCCGCAGGAAAACCAGAACCACTTTTCAGTCTATTGAGATGCCCCCCC
>NW_009732410.1:0-1446 GCF_000703405.1 Apaloderma vittatum | reverse complement strand
TACCTAATGAATCTGAAGCCCATGATAAAAATGGGAGATCTGATTCTGCCCCAGGCATACGTGACCCAAAACTGGAGTTAGGAGGTGGTTTGGGAAGGTGGATATATTTGTTCAAACTTGCTTCACTGAAGCCCTTTTAAATTGAAGCTTTTTGACTTAAGATGGTCTCACGATTGTCAAATACAAGGCTGGAAGGTAGTGCCTACGTACATAGTGGGGAGCACCTTCGAGGAATTATGAAAGTTGTTACTGAGGTGGTTGGTTGTTCTAGTCCAAACTAGGTGAACAAGTTAATATCTCCAGTACTTGCTGAGTTCCTTCTTCTTTCCATTGCAAAACTTCCATGGCCAATTGCATTAAATCAAAATAAGTTTCTAAATCAGGGGGTGGATTTTGGCATTTGCTCTCTTTCCCATCCACAATTGTCACCATCCTAGCCATGCTTCATCCTGAACTTTAAACCAAATTATTTTTCGTTTGTGGAAGATAAATAATGATCAAAAGAAATACACGAGGAGAAAATTAGGTCCACTGTGACCTGTATGAGGGAATCAGAGAATGAAACCTTGATGTTTGTGTGCTCCATAATTAATGAACATAACGGTACCTCCTTGCCTTAAGTTCAACATGTGGATTATGATTACAACGAATCGAACATCTTTCGCAGTATCCATCCATTAAAATTTCTACATTACTTTTTTAAACTTCTTGGACAGAAATACTTGTCTTCCTCTAGTCAGTCTGTTTCTTGGGTACAGGTAATGTTTTCATGCTACAAAATAACAAATCCCCCAAAATATAGAGTTTGGTTTGTGCTACAGCCAGAGATAAAAACTTCAAGCTGTTTGAGACTCCTTTTGCTACCTGCATGTAAACAGCTGTAACAGTCTTGAAGGGTTGACAGCTTAATCTCTAGGGAATAGTAAAGGTGAAAGGAAAATGTCATACTCTGACAGTAATTGCATAAGTATGATTAAGCTAAGCTACTACTGAATGGATGCCTACAAACTTTGATTGTGGTATAGCAAAGGAAAAAGAAAATTATTTCCTGCTTCAGAGGAACACACAGGAAAAATATATTCTAATTTTTGACATATCAAATGCAGAGGAATGATACCTCAGCATTTTATTTATACAAATAGATCTCGGGATTTGGAATCATAGCTCAGGGAGAGTATTTTCATTGTGCATTATCCAGACTCATCAAGGCTATAACTCAATTTGTGACAATGGAAAGAAAAGAAAAACGTGGATAAAAATTCTGTGCTGTGTATACGTCTGTGTGCACGTAAGTACAGCACTATTAAGCACAATATTAGCAGTGAACCTTAATTATTTTGGAAGCTTTGGAAAGACAGCAGAGACATGACCTGGTTGTTTGTTTTTTTTTTTCCCCTTTCTTCTTTATTCTAGAAAGGATAGGAATATTTAATTCAGTTTAGCAGG
>NW_009732409.1:10153-10467 GCF_000703405.1 Apaloderma vittatum | reverse complement strand
AGGAAGAGCAGTGTCGGAGCAGCGCAGCAGCAGATGCAGCTCGGTACTGACCCAGGCAAGAGCATACGAGGTCAAACAACCCACTGCAAGGTTTATACTGTTTGTAAGCACATAATAAAGGAGGAGGTGATATCACTGTAAATGGCACTGAAAGCTGCTGCTCCTTATAGTCTGGAAGATTAAAAGAACGATAACAAGAAAACCCACTTTGTTTTCATGTTCTTAAAACCGTTATGCATATCAGCATTAATTGCATTGACTGCACTGGCAACAGCCAGGACACCCGCTATTTCCCTTCCTGCTCTTCAGAGGGG